>NC_142930.1:108032308-108252308 GCF_046866305.1 Octopus bimaculoides | reverse complement strand
TGCTGTTTTTCTCACAGACGATGTCCAACTGACCCTACTATACTGTGTAGTAGACAAAATCAAAAACAAACAATGTGCATGTGCAAAATTAAAAATGTAAAATGGCAACAATTTACCCATCACACCCTGTATGTATGTATGTATGTATGTATGTATGTGTATATATATATATATATATATATCATCATCATCATCGTTTAACGTCCGCTTTCCATGCTAGCATGGGTTGGACGATTTGATTGAGGACTGGTGAAACCGGATGGCAACACCAGGCTCCAATCTAATTTGGCAGAGTTTCTACAGCTGGATGCCCTTCCTAACGCCAACCACTCAGAGAGTGTAGTGGGTGCTTTTACGTGTCACCCGCACGAAAACGGCCATATATATATATATATATATATATATATATATATCATCATCATCGTTTAACATTGATGATGATGATGATGATTGATATATATATACACATACATACATATATGTACACACACACACAACATCCAATGACTATTAAAACCCATGACTACAGCATAATAATGCACTTCTTAACCCATTCTCCCATATTGTTTATCAACTTACTCTTATGAAGTCATCATAAGAGATTCCGTAATAAAAAAAACAGTGGAATGGTGAATATAATAAGAAACAGTTTTAAACAGCTTATCTTAATTTTTGTTTTATTTTGCATTTTTGATTATTTTGAATTAATATGGATTTTTTATACTGGCGCAAAGCCACATATTTTGTTGAAGATATGGTCAATTATATTTACTAGAGTACATTACGGGGTCAAGCTTTTAGTAACCCCTTTAAGGCAAACTTGCCCTTGGCATAATTGAATATCACTACATACATTGGAGGATTAATTGGGTTTTTTTTTTCCAGAAAATATATTTTTCTGCTTGAAAATGGTTTATAACCATCATTAGCAGCAGCATTGTTTTAATGTCCACTTTTCCATGCTTGCAAGGACTGGATGAAGTTTTATTGAGGCAGATTTTTATGGCTGGATGTCTTTCCAGTCACCAACCCTGACCCAATTCCAAACAAGGTAATATTTCCCTATGACCAAACATGTTCTCACAAAATATTAGAGGTGTAATCAGCCTACTTATGTGTACCTTTCTTGCCTACTTATGTGTACCTTTATGTGTAACTTTGCTTGCGAAGACCTGTTGAGGCAAGTGAAATCACAATCAAAATCAAATTTGCTGACGTGGCCGATGACAGCACCGCCTGACTGGCACCCATGTCAGTGGAATGTTAAAGCACCATCTGAGTGTGATCGTTGCCAGGGCCGCTGACTGGCTCCCATGCCAGTGACACATAAAAAGCACCATTTGAGCGTGATCATTACCAGCGTTGCCTTACTGGCATTTGTGCCAGTGGCACGTGGAAATCAACATTCGAGCGAGGTTGTTGCCAGTGCTGCTGGACTGGCTCCTGTGCAGGTGGCACAAAAAAGCACCATTTGAGCATGGCCGTCGCCAGTACAGCCTGACTGGCCCTCATGCTGGTGGCACATAAAAAGTACCCACTACACTCTCAGAGTAGTTGGCGTTAGGAAGGGAATCCAGCTGTAGAAACTCTGCCAGATCAGATTGGAGCCTGGAGCAGCCTTCTGGTTTGCCAGTCCTCAGTCAAACCATCCAACCCATGCCAGCATGGAAAACGGACGTTAAACGATGATGATGATAATGAATGACATTTGTTTACAACAATCATGCAATGTCAAAACAAGGAAACACAAACATACACACACACTCACCCATTTTTATTTATTTATTTACTATTGTATTTGTGTTGAACTTTAGTTGAACATAAGTAACATATTACTTCACAAATATATATTTACACAATTTTTCTGCATGTGATTTTTGTACAGATATTTACATGCATTTATTATGTATAAGCATGTAAATATATGTAAAAATATATGTAGATATATATGCAAGATGAGATAATATATGCAAGATGAGATAATATATGCAAGATAAGATAATATATGCAAGATGAGATAATATATGCAAGATAATATATGCAAGATGAGATAATTTATGTGCTCGTTTATTTTTATTTTTATATATTTTTATGTGCTTTTATATGTATAAATATTTGAATGTATTTATATAGGCATTCAAATATGTATGAATTTATTTATAACTCTACCCATTTCCTATTTTTACTTATGAATTTATACACCCATTAATATGATAATTACATACAAGGTTAATTACTATATATTGTTTATCTCTACACTTTTTAGTGATTACATATTACATATATTACATATTTATTTTTTCTAAATATATATCCTTTCTCCCCTTTATAAGGTCTATACCAAATTTACCCATAAAACAATACTCAGCTGAAATGTTTTATACACTTAACACATAAAAATGTAATGGTATATCTTTATTCTACCTCCAACGTGATTCTACTTTATAATGATTTAATTATTTTAATTAAAATTTTTAAAGTCTGAATCGAAACAGCTGTCAGGGATTATGTCTATTTTTCTAATTAATAAATATAATTATTAATTGACTTAGCTGTAGTGTGGCCCCCAGCCTTACCAGCTCCTGTCAAATCATCCAATCTATGCCAGCATGGAAAACAGACGTTAAGTGATGATAATATATATACATATATATAATAATGATAAAAAGTAACAACAAAAGACTGAGACCACGATATTAGATAAATAGAGGATTATTTGTGTATGTTATAATTTAGGACAAACAGTAGAAGGTTGTCATTATAGTACTCAGAGTTTCGAATGTGAGAGCAAAGAGCTACGATACATTCTTGTCAGCTATTAATGGTAACAGACGCTATGAAAAAAAAACATTGAATAAAAGGGAAGTTACTCTAATAGGTAGAAAAAGAAAACAAGATAAACAATACACGCAAGCATATTCTCACTATACATAGGACACAAACCTCCTTCGTTCACGTCTACGTATACACTCACACAAACATAATTACATGCACATACACAAACATATGTATGTACGTACTCATAACATATACATATATTCACATACACGCACATGTGTGTGTGTGTGTGTATATATATATATATATATATATATATATATATATATATATATATATATATATACTCTTTTACTCTTTTACTCTTTTACTCTTTTACTTGTTTCAGTCTTTTGACTGTGGCCATGCTGGAGCACCGCCTTTAGTCGAGCAAATCGACCCCAGGACTTATTCTTTGGAAGCCTAGTACTTATTCTTTCGGTCTCTTTTGCCGAACCGCTAAGTTACGGGGACGTAAACACACCAGCATCGGTTGTCAAGCGATGTTCGGGGGACAAACACAGACATACAAACACATACACACATACATATATATATATACATATATACGACAGGCTTCTTTCAGTTTCCGTCTACCAAATCCACTCACAAGGCATTGGTCGGCCCGAGGCTATAGTTGAAGGCACTTGCCCAAGATACCACGCAGTGGGACTGAACCCGGGACCATATACATACATATATATATGCAACATCATTCTCATATACACATAAGTGCTTACATGCATACACCTAACATAATACATATATATTTAGACATTTATACGTATAAATGTCTAAATATATATGTATTATGTTACATAAGGACCTATGTGTATATGAGGATGAAGTTGAAGAGCGTAGGCTCAAAACGTAAAAGACTTTCTCACTTTCTGAGCTTTAAGCTAATACATCTGCTTGTTGTTTACATACCTATCTTTGTCTTTTGTTTTGTTTTTTTTAGCTCCAGCCCACTCAAAAGTACCTTGGATCGTAGGGCAACATGCTGTGCTTGAGGAGACCTATTGAGTCAAGTACATCAACATCAAAATCAAATAGAAATTGTAGTTGTGACCCCCCATGCCGGTGGCATGTAAAAAAGCACCATCTGAACATGGCCGATGCCAGCGCCGCCTTGACTGGCTTCCATGCCGGTGGCATGTAAAAAGCACCAACCAATCGTGGTCGTTGCCAGCCTCCTCTGGTTCCTGTGCCGGTGGCATGTAAAAAGCATCCACTACACTCTCGGAGTGGTTGGCGTTAGGAAGGGCATCCAGCTGTATAAACACTGTCAGATCAGACTGGAGCCTGGTGCAGCCTCCTGGCTACCCAGACCCCAGTCGAACCGTCCAACCCATGCCAGATGGAAAACAGACGTTAAATGATGATGATGATGATATGCATATACAATAGGTTTATCTCAGTTCCCATTACTTAAAAGGTTTTGACCAGCCTGCAGCTATAGAAGAAAAAAAAAAACACTTGCCCAAGATGCTGTGCAGTGGAACTGAACTCAATGACATGTAGTTTGGAGAAAAACTTCTTACCACACAGTGATATCTATATTATGTATGTGTGTGCAAGTGAGTGAGCAACCGAATGTGTATGTGCACAAATTCAATTCCTTGTTTCACCATAAGCCTCATCTGAGCAAAAGTCAATATTTTCTCCAATAAACAATTGTAAACAAAAGACATGTGAGGACACTTGTGCAAGCGGATGGAGTGCTGGCACTGGCACAGGTGCATCAATTTCCATCTTGTCACTAACATAGAAAAAATATTCAACCATCTACAACCCACTGAGATATAAACAGGTACAAATCAAAGCGGTACAATTTAATGCCGTGTATGAACAAGCTAATCTACAATGAGCAGGTGTTGTCATTTTTTTCACTTGCTTGATCTTAGGATCATTTTTCAATACAGTCAACATAACTTAGTTTCTTTCAACAATAATACAAAGATACACACAAACACACACACACACATCAAAGAAACAGGTTTGTAACTTGCACTCTCAATAGTCATGAACAAAAAAAAAAAACTAAAAACCTTCAAAATCAATATAAATGCTTGACCTTAGAATTGTCGTTGTTGTCATTTAACCCTTTCAGCCTGGCTGGTACATATTTATACCAGTCAAACATTTTACAACCCAAAACTTTAAAACTCCCACTCTATGTGATGCAGTATAATACCACTCCGGTTTTTTCTGGTATGTATGTAGCGCTAGATGTATGATCAGAGTGTATGACATTATAATGACAGCTTAAAAGGCTCGCATGCACACAAACCGCTTGCCATTACTGACTTGAGAAAAAATTCTGGGTTGAAAGAGTTAAGGTGCATGTTACATGCTGGCATGGGTTGTATGGTTTGACAGGATTGAACAGGTCCACTGCTTTAACAGTGTCTCTATGCCTTTCCTAACACCAAACACTGTACAGAGTGTACTGGGTGCTTCTTTTCATGCACCAACACTGCTAAGGTTGTTAGGCAGCCAGCAAGACAAAGACCCCTATTTGACTGAAGGGGGCTACAGTAGAGAAGGAAGTAGTTTTATGCTGTGAGATGAGAGGTTAAGCTTCTTGTTGTAGAGGTGCTATATGGCTACTTAATTTATTAAAGAGAGGGTGGGGTGACAGGGTGGAGCTGACATGAAATAAAAATATAAAGCACGAGTAGGTAGGGGTGGTAAGAATGTATTGGAGAGTGAGGGGTGGTTAGAGAAAGGGAATAGGTGAAAGGGTCGAAATAATGAAGAACAAGTGTTGAGGTAATGATAAGTAGAGGAGGTAGGGAAGAGTGGTAAGTAGCTTGCTTACCAACCACATAGTCCTGGGTTCAGTCCCACTGTGCGGCACCTTGGGCAAGTGTCTTCTACTATAGGTTCGGGCCGACCAAAGCCTTGTGAGTGGATTTGGCAGACAGAAACTGAAAGAAGCCCATCGTATATATATATATATATATATATATATATATATATATATATATATATGTATAAAAAAATCAAAATAAGCAACACGGATTTCAAAGATGACTGCAGTACGCACGTTTCATGCTACTCCATTTATTTAAGTAATGTTAGCATTACATTAAATGCAATATGTAGAGCAATCTTCAGCTGCAGGAAAATGCAGAAAATCACAGTAGAATAGACATATTATAATTGTGGCAACATTTCAAATCCAAGTGGGAGGAAGAATACATAAAAATCCATCTTGACATAGCCAAGTCTATCAGGCTAGTAATTGGTTCTAGGCAAAAATTCTAAACTGTCTCTGATTTTATTGTCTCTTATCTAATAGTAATAGTATGAGGGACAATCACTTCTAAGGAAAGGGAAGGTGTAAGCATTATGCATGGACAAGGCTATAAAAGATATGGTTATAAAGGATTCTCTGGTCAGAGTGGCAAACACTCTTATAGGTTGGAATATTTTACTACTATCAAAATGTTGAGGAATTAAACCTTAGGTATATAGGTCAAACAGGGCTTTTCCTTTAGTCTAAATAGAGCATCAATTGTTTTACAGATATCAATACTAGTTTAACCAATATTTTAACAGTAAGAGGTATGCTAATAAAATATGCTAATAAAAATAAAAAGCATGAAGTAATGTCAGTATTGAATTCAGAGGCTATAGATAAGGTGTAAAGTCTAAGGATATTAAGTATATTGGGTTCATGAAGATAATTTTGAATTATTTTAAAAAATTATTTTAAAATATAAGCTCATATATATAATAATACTATTTAGAAGGCACATAAAATTTAAGCTTTATTTTTTTATAATGTGAAGAAAAATTAGTATAGGATTTATATTAGTTTATGGGTTTACTAAGGTTTAAGGGACAGAAAAAGAAAAAGGATATTAGGAATTAACAAGGACATCCAATACAGGAATCTGATGATTAATTAGAAGTTTCATTAGTCATGGATTTGTTTCAAGATTAACATGAGCTAATTAAAAAATATTAATTGAATAAGGATTAGATTAATTTTGGGCATAAGGATTAGATTTATTTAAGTAAAAAATACAAAATAAACAAGGCACTATTGCTGTAAGCCCTGGAATAATGTAATAATAACAATAATAATGATTCTTTTAAAGTCAAGCATTAAATAACGTAAAAACTTATGAAAATTTTCTATTCTTATAAGCTATATAGGGTTAAGATACATATTGAGAAACTAATAGCAATAGCAGAAATGGTGTGAAAGAATATCTTCTATGGAGTAGATTTTAAATCTTATTTATCACAAGTAGATTAAATGTAAAGGTGAGATCAGGAATATAAGTTATAAAGGTTCAATTTCCAATTTAAAATATGTGCTAATTAATAGCCCTAGATGATCATGGTGGAAGTTAAATTACTATAATTTGATAATTTTAACTACTTTATAAAAACTATTTTTTTTTTAATTTAAAAGTGCGAGTAGAGCAGTGTACACACGATACCCTGAGGTCTAATCTATTATTGATTAGATTAGGATTATTTCTAAGTTTAAAAATTTCATAGATTTCCATAGAACATAATTCACATCCATATCTATTATTTCTATAAGGTTGAGCTTTTCTTATAATTTCCCATTTAAGGCTAAAATTAATACCATTATCTTTTAACTCCCAAATTTTACTTGCCAATGTCGTACTATTTGCCTTGTGTCTAAGTCTAAAAGAGGACCTGTGGTTATATATTCTCTGTTTCACATTAATACTACATCCTATGTAAATATAATTCTCGGTTATTGTACTAATAATGCATCTGTACACTACGTTACGGGTGCAACAAATTCCTAATAAAGGACAATGGGACTTATTTCTGCAGTTGCACAAGGTGGTGCTAACAACCCCACCTATATTATTTCTAAAATCACTATTATTATTATTACAATTATTACAATTATTATTACAATTTTTGCCTAGAACCAATTACTAGCCTGATAGACTTAGCTATGTCAAGATGGATTTTTATGTATTCTTCCTCCCACTTAGATTTGAAATGTTGCCACAATTATAATATGTCTATTCTACTGTGATTTTCTGCATTTTCCTGCAGCTGAAGATTGCTCTACATATTGCATTTAATGTAATGCTAGCATTACTTAAATAAATGGAGTAGCATGAAACGTGCATACTGCAGTCATCTTTGAAATCCGTGTTGCTTATTTTGATTTTTTGATCACCTAGTTTTTTTGGAATGGTTTTTGTATAATACCATTCCATACTATATTCTGGTGCCTAAACATAAGTACCATATTCAATCTTGAATCTAAATCTAAACCTATATATATGTATATGTCTACATATATGTGTGTGTGTGTGTGCGTCTGTGTTTGTTCCCCCAACATCGCTTGACAACCGATGCTGGTGTATTTACGTCCCTGTAATCTAGCGGTTTGGCAAAAGAGACCGATAGAATAAGTACTAGGCTTAGAAAGAATAAATCCTGAGGTCGATTTGCTCGACTAAAGGCGGTGCTCCAGCATGGCCACAGTCAAATGACTGAAACAAGTAAAAGAGTGAAAAGAGAGTAACTGGCTCTTTACAGTTTCCATCTACCAAATCCACTCACAAAGCCTTGGTTGGCCTGGAGCTGCAGTAGAAGGAAGTTGCCCAAACTTCTCAGCCACATAACCAAACCTGCAGCTTGGCCAAAAGCAAAACAAAATGTATGAAAATAACAAAAATAGCAAGAAAAAATGTAAAAAGAGATGGAGTTAAAAGAAAGAAAAAATGGTGAAAACATGAGAAAAAAAGGAAGAAAAATGAGTGGGCCATGGCTCCATATGCTAACCAGCTTACATCTCTGGTTTAGGTCACAATTTGTTTAGTTGTATAACAACTCATTCAGCAATTATTAGAGGTGTGGTAGCTAAATTGGTAAAATATAGGTCAGAAATAGAAACTCTACTGCAAGTATCGTTACATTATAGTTGCTGTCTGTTTGTAGTTTTACTTGCTTTGGTTGATCTTTCCATCAATCCATTTCTACATCTTGTAATAATTAAGGAATTCTAAGAAGTTCACTTCACAACCACGTGCTTTCAGGTTCAGTCTCACTGTGTGGCATATTGGACAAGTGTTTTGGAATATAGCCCCAGGTTGATTAAAGCCTTGTGAGTGGATTTGGTATGCAGAAACTGAAAGAAGCCCATCTTGTATGTATGTGTGTGTATGTGTATATGTGAGCGTGTGTATAGATAAATGCATGCATACATCACTATCATCATCATTTAACGTCTGTTTTCCATGCTGGTATGGGTTGGATGGTTTAACAAGAGCTGACCAGCTGAGGGGCTGTTCAGGCTCCATGTCTGTTTTGGCATGGCTTCTATGTTTGGATGCCCTTCCTAACACCAATATGTGTGTGTGTGTTTTTCCTTGTCTTGACATCAAGTGATATTATGAGTGCCACTGTCATACAGTGTTGTTCATTGCCAATCCTCCATGAAAACATGTCTGGCCATAGGGAAATATTACTTTACTTGGAAAAAAGCAGAGGGTAGGCAACAGGAAGGGCAACCAGCTATAGCAAAACCTGCCTCATGCAAGCATTAAAAAGTTTAAGTTAAATCTATGATGATGATTACATATATGATGATACATATATATATCTTTGACCTCCTTGATGATGATGATGATGATGATGTATGTATGTATGTATGTACAATTAAAAATACAAGTGAAAATATTTTATGTGGTTAGGTGATTTAGCATCATTTTTGCAGCATATTAGCAAAAAAAAAATTGTTTCTTTTTGCCCTTATTTATAATTGTATAATTTTCACCTTAAACGGTATTTTTCATACTGGCCACTGATAAGATTTTTTAATAAAATTTTATCCTTATATTTGAAGTATGTATGTATGTATGTATGCATGTGTGTATGTATGTATGTATGTGTATGTGTACATATGTGTGTATGTATGTGTATATATATATATATATATATATATATATATATATATATATATATATATATATATATGTATGTATGTATGTATGTATGTGTATATATATCTATATATATATGCATATATGTTTGTATGTATGTATGTATGTGTATGTGTGTGTGTACATATGTATGTATGTAAGTATGTGTATATATATATATATATATATATGTATGTATGTATGTGTATATATATCTATATATATATGCATATATATTTGTGTGTGCATATATAATGTGTGTGTGTGTGTGTGGTGCCACATAAAAAGCTCTGTAAAGTGGTTGATGTTAGGAAGGGCATCCAACTGTGAAAACCCTGCCAATGCAGACAGTGGAGCTTGGCACAGTTCTCTGACTTAACAGCTCCAGTCAAACTATCCAATCTATGCCAACATGGAAAATGAATGCTAAATGATAATGAAGATGATGATGATGATATGTGTGTGTGTGTGTGTACACACACATATATACATATACGTGTATGTATAGATATATGTTTATACATATGTATACATGTTTCAACATACATACATGCAATAATGTGTGTGCATGTATACACAGACATACACACAGATATATATATATGCATATGATCTTTCTTAAATTCTAGTCTGTCTGTTTGTTTGTTATTATTAAAGAATGTCTGCAAGACAGCTTAAGCTGAACATATTGTCTTTTTGATTTTCTAAACTCTCTCCTCTCTCCTTTCTAGACGCCTCTGTATCATATTACTGAAGACAGTTAAATAAAAATCTCTGTTCACAATGAGATGAATCACCAGCCTTCATTCACTCAATGAAAGACAGTGTTTTCATTATAAGCCTCTTCCAAAAGCTAAAGGTATTATACGATATATATCTATGACAGCATATTTAAAAACTTTAGAATTGGATCTTTGATCGAATGTTTGCCCTCAATAACATGACGCTACGAAAACAACAAACGATTTGGTTGTTTATGTTGTTACTTACTAATGATAGCATAAAAATATGATTTTACATGTCCACTTGCCAACCATAGAAGTCTATCGAAAGCAGCAATATTGAATATCAGAAACAAAGTTAACAAATCTAAAAGCCATTATACGCTTACTCTTTTACTTGTTTCAGTCAGTTGACTGCAGCCATGCTGGAACACCGCCTTTTAGTCGAGAAAATCGACCTCAGGACTTATTCTTTGGATGCCTAGTACTTATTCTATCGGACTCTTTTGCCGAACCGCTAAGTTACGGTTGTCAAGCGATGTTGGGGGGACAAACACAGACACACAAATACATATATACCTGGGAAGAAAGACTGGGTGAGAAAAATCTTCAAACAGACACACAAACACACACACATATATATATACATATACAACGGTCTTCTTTCAGTTTCCGTCTACCAAATCCACTCACAAGGCTTTGGTCGGCCCGAGGCTATAGTAGAAGACACTCACCCAAAGTGCCACGCAGTGGGACTGAACCCAGAATCATGTGGTTGGTGAGCAAGCTACTTACCACATCAGAAACAAAGTTAATAAATCTAAAAACCATCATACGCTTATCAATAATTCTGACACATGGGAGATAGTGGGGTCACAGAGCTACAGACTAACACGTCTCATACAATTGCAGTCTCTATTTTCTGAGTTCAAATCCAGCTAGATTCAACTGCTTTTCATCTCTGATGGGACAATAAAATTTTTTTCTTAAATCCTAGGTATGAGTGTGTGGCTAAGAAGACCGTCATGTAACCATGAAGATTGGGGTTCAGTCCTACTGCATGGTACTTTGGGAAAGGGCCTTCTGCAATAGCCCCAGATTGATCAAAGCTTTGTGAGTGGATGTGATAGATGAAAACAGGGTGAAAGCTTGTTTTATATATATATATATATATATATATATATATATATATATATATATATATATCATCATCATCATCATTTAAAGTACGTTTTCCATGCTAGCATGGGGTTAGATGGTTTGACTGAAAACTGGTAAGCTGTAGGGCTATACCGGGTTCCAGCCTGTTGTGTGTATATGTGTGTGTGTGTATGTGTGTGTGTGTGTGTATTTGTGTGTCTGTGATTATCCCCCACCACCATCACTTGACAACCAATGTTGGTGTGTTTACGCCCCTGTCACTTAGCGGTTCGGCAAAAATGACCAATAGAATAAGTACTAGGCTTACAAAGAATAAGGACTTGGGGTTGATTTGTTCGACTAAAGGTGGTGCTCCAGCATGGCCGCAGTCAAATGACTGGAACAAGTAAAAGAATAAAAGAATATAAATTTACTTATGCCATTGGTTTCTTGATCTCATTCTTTTTTATATATACACACGCTAATACACGACCCATGCTATATTCCCCATTTTTGTTACAACCACATCTGGGGCAAAACTAGTCAGTATACAGCACTTAGTCGGTAGTACCTGTATCTTTAGGGTCCGGTTGACTCCATTACTCTTCATAACCTTTATATATATATATATATATATATATATATATATATACTCCGATCATTGTATTTCATTATGGAAGTATTTGATTGAAAAGCACAAGGTGAGATGGGTGAATTGATTGATCTCATGTATATGTGTGTGAATGTATCTATGTATATCTATGTATATGCATGTATAAACATAATTAAGGGATCAGCAACAGTTGCTTCACCACATACCGAAGTTCAGAAATAGCAGCTAAAGTGCTGAAACTCCAACAGATAGCAGTACTTGTAACTCACAAAGGTAAAACAAGAAGAAAAAATAACGAACCTAACCAGTCGTAGTTAATCATAGATGCATTTCTGGCTTAGAAAAGACAAACTTTTCATTTCCTCATCAGTATGATATTCCAGTTGCAAATTCGACGATGCTAGCAATTGTGCATGCACGACCGAGCGACATCGCGCATCAGCACAACCCTTTTATCTATATATATAAAAATGAGAATGTGTGTCTGTCTGTCTGTCTGTCTGTGTGAATCCCTAAAACTCGAGAACTACACAACCAATTTCATTCAAATTTTACACATGCCTTACTTAGGGTTCCAGTTGTGTTTTAGTCAAAAAAAATTTTTAACTTCTTGCAGAGTTCGAGCACACGGCAACATAATATCTCTTCCACTATTTAAGTATTACGTGTCAAAAGTGAAACAAAAACACTCATGTCAAATACTTTCACTTTAAAAATGAAACTATTCCACTAACTGAAACAATCACATTTCAATACTGTATTGACAGATACTTTCACAGAGAGAGAAAGAGAGAGACAGAAAGAGAGAGAGAGAGAGATGTATATGTATACATATACATGTATATGTACACCATTTCGATACTGTAATGACAGATACTTTCAGAGAGAGAGAGAGAGAAAGAGAGAAAGATAGAGAGAGAAAGAGAGAGAGATGTATATGTATACATATAGATGTATATGTACACGTATATGTATAGATATAGAGAGAGAGAAAGAGAGAGATGTATATGTATACATATAGATGTATATGTACATGTATATGTATAGATATATATATATATATATAGATCTATATGCATACATGTATATGTATACATATGTGTAGATGTATCTATATATATAAAAATGAGAATGTGTGTGTGTGTGTCTGTCTGTGTGTGTGAATCCCTAAAACTCGAGAACTACGCAACCAATTTCATTCAAATTTTACACATGCCTTACTTAGGGTTCCAGTTGTGTTTTAGTCAAAAAAATTTTAACTTCTTGCAGAGTTCGAGCCCACACAACATAATATCTCCTCCACTATTTAAGTATTACGTGTCAAAAGTGAAACAAAAACACTCATGTCAAATACTTTCACTTTAAAAATAAAACTATTCTACTAACTGAAACAATCACATTTCGATACTGTAATGACAGATACTTTCAGAGAGAGAGAGAAAGAGAGAAAGAGAGAGAGAAAGAGAGAAAGAAAGAGAGAAAGAGAGAGAGAAAGAGAGAGAGAAAGAGAGAAAGAGAGAGAGAAAGAGAGAGAAAGAGATGTATATGTATACATATAGATGTATATGTACACGTTATTCTACTAACTGAAACAATCACATTTCGATACTGTAATGACAGATACTTTCAGAGAGAGAGAAAGAGAGAGAGAGAGAGAGAGAGAGAGAGAGAGAGAGAAAGAGAGAGAGAGAGAAAGAGAGAGAGAGAGAAAGAGAGAGAGAGAGAGAGATGTATATGTATATGTATACATATACATGTATATGTACACGTATATGCATATATATATATATATATATATATATATATATATATATATATATATATATATATAGATATAGATCTATATGCATACATGTATATGTATACACATGTGTAGATGTATATATATATATAGATGTACATGTAATATGTACACATATATACATATATATACATGCATACAGATATCTATACATATATACACCCATCACACACAAACACATGCACACAAACACACACATTAGTCATTTGTTTTCTTATCCAAAACTACGTCAAAAGTACTGAACGGATCTTTATGAAATTTGGAAATTATATTCTATGTATAACGGCCATAACTCCCATGAAAATTCATATATTTTTAATGTTGATGAAATTTTAACCCGAACATAACAGATGAGCATTATTTGTAATTCAACGGTACAACAGTGTAAGACTACCCTTTCAGATATACTTTCATTGTGATTTCTGCAATGTGGTGCATAAATTGTCAAGTAAATGAGACACATCTTTGCCTCCACTGATTCACTTGCAAAGTGTTGAGTAAAATTATTTCGTTGCAGACCTCCTTTGGGTCTTTTTATTATCACTACGACACACATAGTGCGCAGTTGGTAACATTGATTTCAAGGCCCTCCTAGATGAGAGACTGGCATTCCACTTAATGTCTATGTTCCATGCTGGCATGGATTGGAGAGTTATTAATGTAGAAATATGGTATCGTAGCTACTAACAGTTGAGGGTTGCGTAGTCTAGACGGCGTTTTTAGATTTCATTATTCTCTTTAACCCGGGCAAAGCCGGGTATTTCTGCTAGTATATATATATAGATGTACATGTAATATGTACACATATATACATATATACATGCATACAGATATCTATACATATATACACCCATCACACACACATACACATGCACACAAACACACACATTAGTCATTTGTTTTCTTATCCAAAACTACATCAAAAGTACTGAATGGATCTTTATGAAATTTGGAAATTATATTCTTTGCATAACGGCCATAACTCCCATGAAAATTCATATATTTTTGATGTTGATGAAATTTTAACCCGAACATAACAGATGAGCATTATTTAGAAAATGATGTCACACGTTATCGAGGCTACCATTCTTTCTGGATGTGCAAAAGGAGATGACGTCTTTATTCCAAGAATTCCTCTTACTCCATCAGGAGCAGACATTCCTTTTACATTCAGAAGACTACAATTCCCCCTTCGTGAGACTTTTGCCATGTCCATAAACAAATCTCAGGGTCAAACACTGTCTGTAGCTGGTCTTCTCTTGGAAGAGCCCTGCTTCTCACATGGACAACTGTATGTTGGCTGCTCAAGAGTGGGCAGCAAAAAAACCTATTTGTATATGCTCCACAAGGGAAAACAAGGAACATTGTTTACAACGAGGTGTTATAATCACAACAGCAAGAAAATATGTACATGATCACCTTCTTTTACGAAACTTCATTGACTTTCATATATTTATATTGATATACATATATATACGTGTGTTTGGGTGCATGTGTGTATATACATCTCTATATATAAAGATGATGCGTAGTCTAGACGGCGTTTTTAGATTTCATTATTCTCTTTAACCCGGGCAACGCCGGGTATTTCTGCTAGTTTGTAATAATTATATGTATGTATATATTCATATATATGTACTAATTATGGTGAATCTCACTGATGAGGACTGAGTATTAATTACAGAGCCTGAAATTGATTGATATGGAATTATCTATTTATCTGTTAAAGGTAGGCTAAATTATTTTGCTCATTTCCTTGCATCCACCTTGTGCAATAGAGTGAAATAGGTGGTTTAGAGTCTTTTTGACTTCTATTTCTAGCGTGTTGGTACTTTTTCCAAGTACCCTTCGTTATGATTATATATTTTATATATAATTATAAATCTATCTATCTATCTATCTATCTATCTATATATATATTAACATAGGGTAAAAATCATATATTAATTAATATCGATTAATTACCAGGAAGCTAGCACATTTAAAGAATCAAAGAGATTCAGAAACAATATTTGCAATCTCAGGGGATTAAAGTATATTTTTATATATAACGTTGACCACTAACGTGGACATTCAATGTGCTAGAAATAGATCACATCTTGTGTCTACTAAGACCTAAATTGTTCTCAAAACGGAATTTAGCGGGATACTATTTCTAGCACATTGAATGTCCACGTTAGTGGTCAATGTTATATATAAAAATATACTTTAATCCCCTGAGATTGCAGATATTGTTTCTGAATCTCTTTGATTCTTTAAATGTGCTAGCTTCCTGGTAATTAATCGATATTAATTAATATATGATTTTTACCCTATGTTAATGTATTAACCTTAACCAAAGTTCTCAAACTAGATATATATGCGACGCAGTAAATATTTTCTGCAGACATATTCCTGGAATTAGCTCGCCAAAACGAAGACTTTTGAATTTTACCATTAAGCTGTAATTAACAGAACCACATACACGTGCACCTATGACGGTGGGCAATTTTGTATAGGGTTCTGAGGATTATGGTTACATTACGAATAGGCTGAAGAGAAACAGACAGTCGGTAAGATTGTTAATTTTGAAACCGGTACCTATTTAATAATGATTTTTTAGGTAATTCAAATGTCTTGCCCGCTTACGCTTTGGTATCCCGCTAAATTCCATTTTGAGAACAATTTAGGTCTTAGTAGACACAAGATGTGATCTATTTCTAGCACATTGAATGTCCACGTTAGTGGTCAACGTTATATATAAAAATATCTATCTATATATATATATATATATATAAACACACACACACATATAGTATTTCTTATACTTATAAATTACGAATGCAAACAGGTATCTTCTGCCGAAAAACACACAGAGAAACTTATGGCAGCATACAGAAAATTCAGTTCAGACAATATTTAAAAACATGGAAGAAGCAAACACACACACACACACACACACACACACTTTTTTACAAATGCATTAGTAAAGTGAGTTGCAAGGTAGAAAATACAAATCAGACTGCTGGTAAAGATTTGTAAGAATGGTTAATTTAATCATCAGAAAACTGGAAGAAGTTGGATCTGATACTTGGAAAAGTTACTAGCCATTTATATATACATATATAAATTCAACCATTTATATATATTTCCCCTTTTCATTCCCCATCCTCCAAATGTGTAGGGAATGGAAGGTGGTGTGTTCATGATAAAAATATTCCAATGCATTATCATTTTAACATTTGCTTTTCTATGCTTGCATGGGTTGGTCAGAATTTATTGGCATGGATTTCCTACAGCTGGATGCCCTTCCTTTCATCAATCCTCACCTGTTTCCAAGTAAGGTAGTATTTCCTCATGGCCAGACATGTTTTTGCACAGGATTGGAAATGAATGGTACTGCTTGTATGATAGTGACACTCATTTACAACAGTATCGCTACAAGGAGGCACACACACTCACATGTATGTACAAATATTTACACACACACACACACACACACACACACACACATGTATATCAGGGGCTTTTTTTTCAGCTTTCATCAACCAAATCTACCCACAAGGCTTTGGTTGGATCAAACCTGTAGTAGAAGACACTTGAGCAAGGTGCCAAACAATGGGGCTGAACCCAAAACCATATGGTTAGCACGCAAATGTCTTAACCACCCAGCCACAAGTACACCTGATATAAAATATATATAGAAACAACTAATTACAAAAAGAAGAAAAGAAACCCAATGACCAAATCTTTATGAAGAACGGCAAATATTTGAGTAACAGAATCTGTTCCAAGTGTTTCTCTCTTGCAACTGTTGTTGTTGTTGTTGTTAGTTGTTGTCCTAAAAATAAAATTTCCTACTAATTCATCATCTGAGGTGTTTCACCTCAACAGGAGATTGAAAAACAAGTCAGAAAAATTAATTACTTTTACCTTCTTGTAACTTCATTCTAAAGTTGTTGCTTTAGAATGTACAGGCATTCACCTGGGATGGGCTGAGCTGGCTCCAACCAATGAGTGGTTCATGTCTGGAGTTTCAGTGGGAGCACAGGGTCACATGTAGTCCCCAGTCACATGCAGATACACTTTGGGATAGTGTGATCTGTAGCAGCTCATCTTGTTATGATTGTCGACTGTTGCAGAGGAACCATTGACCAAATCACTACCAATGATCGAAGCAGACATAGGCTGAGTTTGAAACGGGTTCCAGAGACATGCTTTAACAAAAGCTAAGGGGTGCCTCACTCCCAGTGGTCTTCCAGCATACCAGACACCAACCCAGAATTTCTGAAGGCCCCTGCTATTGTTAGATAGTCACTGAACCCACAGTAGTTTGAGTGGTCATATAGAGGCTTTTTCATTCAATCTCAAGTACTTGCACCAGAAAAAAGGTACCAATAAAATTAATTACTAGAATTTTTTTTTTTTAAATAAGATAAATATAATAAATAATATCTAAATTCTAAAATGTCTCTCACCGAAAAATAATGGTACAATGTCATACCATCATCATCATTTAACGTCTGCTGTCCATACTGGCACGGGTTGGATGGTTTGACCAAGGCTGGTAAGCTGGAAGGTTGCACCAGACTCCAGTCTGATTTGGAATGGTTTTCTATGGCTGGATGCCCTTCCTAACACTAACCACTCTGAGAGTGTAATGGGTGCTTTTACGTGCCACCAGCACAGGTGCCATTTGTGTGACACCAGTAACTGTTACGACTACGATTTTGCTTGGCTTGATGGGTCTTCTTCTCAAGCACAATGGTCAAAATTATTAATGTTGTTCTCTTAAATATTTCTTTCAATGCTGTCTAAATTTGAACTTGGAAGCAATGACCAAGACCTTTGGCATTATGTCATGCTTGAGAAGAAGACCAATCAAACCGAGCAAGATCGCAGTCATGGCAGATACCGGTGTCATGCAAATGGCACCCATGCTGGTGGCACGTAAAGGCACCTGTTACACTCTCAGAGTGGTTGGCACTAGACGGGCATCCAGCTGTAGAAAACCATGCCAAATCAGACTAGAGTCTGGTGCAACCTTCCAGCTTGCCAGCCCTGGTCAAACTGTCCAACCCATGCCAAATCAGACTGGAGACTTCCAGCATGCCTACCCAGTCAAACTGTCCAACCCATGCCAAAACGGACAATGGACATTAAATTATGATGATTATAATGATAATGATGATGATGATGATGAATGTAAAGACAGTTGAAATGCTGCTAGGCATTTTTCCTGGAGTGCTAACAGTTCTGCCAGCTCACCACCTTATGGTATTATTTTACAATGACCATGCTAATACTGCATTATGCTTATAATGTGTTATGTTCATTATGACCAAACAAATATTAGTATTGGTTCTCAGATGTTTTTATTAACCTGGAGCAAATTGCCTTTACCTATATTCAACAGCTAAATAAATAGGAAAAGCATTTAAGAGATATAGATTGGAATAAGTACTAGTTTCCACTGCATAGTATGTTAAATAGTAATACAAAGTTCATAATTATTGAGAACAAATTAAGTAGAAAGAATTAAAATGATGTATCACAAACCTACGACAGAGTTTTGAGTAGCACCTCAGGTCATTCTAGCACAGAGGTTCTCAAACTTTTTGGGCCACCACTCCTTCATGGCCACATAATACCCTCAGCGCCTCTACCCCCACTTTCATGTATAAATAAATATTTTATATTTTACTAATTTATATATACTATGAATCATTTGAAATTTAATATAATACTAGCAGGGATACCCAGCATTGCCAGTGTTACATGCAATGGAAGAATTAGACTTTTCTGTTATATTTTCTCTAATGAACTGGAATACCTATGATTCAAATTTCTTCAAAATTGCAGATGAGGGTTCTTTCCCTCTTTACACACCGTAAAAAAATTCTAATCATGACACATGTATCCCATACTAATGATCTTTATGCGCAGATTCCAAAACTCCAGTCTTATGGAACCTGTTAAAAGGATTTTGCTCCTGAAAAATAGAGGTCATGGAGCTCTAAAATGTGGGAATTAAGGCGCCTATTGGGGGTGGGTGTCTTAATGTCAACCAGAGAAGTTGAATTACTCTTACTCTTAACTCTTTTACCTGTTTCAGTCATTTGACTGCAGCCATGCTGGAGCACCATCTTAGTCAAGCAAATTAACCCCAGGACTTATTCTTTGTAAGCCTAGTACTTATTCTATCGGGCTCTTTTGCTGAACTGCTAAGTGACGGGGACATAAACACACCAGCATCGGTTGTCAAACAATGCTAGGGGGACAAACACATACACACATATATATATACATATATACGACGGGCTTCTTTCAGTTTCCGTCTACCAAATCCACTCACAAGGCTTTGGTCAGCCCGAGGCTATAGTAGAAGACACTTGCCCAAGATGCCATGCAGCAGGACTGAACCCGGAACCATGTGGTTGGTAAGCAAGCTACTTACCACATAGCCACTCCTGCGCCTAATTGTTGAGGATCTTTTTGACTTGGGTGTTGTATCTATTGTTCGAATTTCTTTGAAATAGGAAATATATATATGTTCACCGGGTTTGTAAAAGAGAGCAAAGCTACAGGAAACCAAAAGACGAATGATCACAATAAGCAGTCAGCTATCCTAGCCTAGTCGTTACTACTCCCCAATATAGAATTCCTCACCGTACAGGTGACAGGCACAGCCGCAAGATGCATTACCAATCTATATCAACTGGAAGGGTGTGACCCAACTCAAATAAACATTAACAACTGTGTGACATGAAGGCTAAGGGGAAATGAAAGTGTCACCTCTGGAGTTTGCAACTGACCATTATACCGATAGGTAACTGGACAGAATAAATTTACAATCTATAAATGAATAGAATAACCAGTCACTCATCTGGGAAGGCCTTGAAAACAATGTTACCACCTGGGGACTATGTGTAACCCAGTGATAATAAAAAGACTCAAAGGAGGTCTGCAAGATTACACACCAGCTGCTACGATTAGCTGAACCATGTTTGCACAGGTGTTGACACAATTTTTCATAGCTGACCTTGTCTTTTATAGCAGTATGGCCAGCGATGGCTGTGAGCAAGGGAACCTGAGGGCAATGGTTCAAAACTCACTATACATCCATTGTTTCATTATTTAGGTTGTGACATATTCTATAAGTTTTGTTTATGTTGATGACTACCAGAGAGAAACTTTACAGTAAACCAAGTTTATTATAATAACTAAGACCACTATGTAACCATTCTGATATATAGAAAAAAAATATTTTTTTTAAAAACACTAATATGCATTGTGTTTTGAAAATAAAGCATTCATGTTATAATTTTCCATTATTTCACAAATATTTTAAATAGTTTCTGAATATTAGGTTACCTCTTGAGAAGTTAGACTAACCCATTTCCCCTCAACCTACTGACATTCTAACAGAACAAAATATCAAGTGAATTGACCTCACCAATCTATAAAACCATATTTGTAACAAAATTTTTAAAGAAAAACATATCTTCTTTTAGAAATCTTATATTTCATGTCTTTCTAATAAACATTTTCCAGTTATTTTGTTTTTATATTTGGTTTGCAAGATTCTTGATATGACTTTGTGTGTTGAAATGAATTTTGAAGTAATAACAACACACATACACACACTGGTTCAATATCACTTCTTTATTGTTAGTCAATTGGTTAAGTATCTAACCAAATAAATTAATCAATTGTCTGTTTTATGAGTTGGTTAAACAAGCAATTGGTTGTTTGTTAGTCAAAGTTCTTTTATTGATATTCATGACATCTTCAATAACTTGCCGTAACCAAATTATTTACAATAACAAAGTGATATTGAACCAGTGCATGTGTTATTATTATTGGCAGAACAATCCACCCAAGGCACAAGAAAATTTCTAGTTAGGTTAGGCAAAACACAACAAATATTCTTGGAATCACAATACCAAAAAGAAGACTTGAACCCATGGTCTTACTGGTCAATATCTCAGGACATTTAATTCTCAAGCCTCTTTTCATCATCATCATCATCATCGTTTAACATCCGCTTTCCATGCTAGCATGAGTTGGATGATTTGACTAAGGACTGGAAAACCAGATGGCTGCACCAGGCTCCAATCTGATCTAGCAGAGTTTCTACAGCTGGATGCCCTTCCTAATGCCAACCACTCCGAGAGTGTAGTGGGTGCTTTTACGTGCCACCGGCATGAGGGCCAGTTAGGCAGTACTGGCAACGGCCACGCTCAAGTGATGTTTTTTACATGCCATCTGCACAGGAGCCAGTCCAGCGGCACTGGCAATGGCCTTGCTCGAATTTTTTTTCACGTGCCACCGGCGCAAGTGCCAGTAAGGCGATGCTGGTAACGATCACGCTCAAATGGTGCTATTTACGTGCCACTGGCACGAAAGCCAGTCAGCTGCTCTGATGTTAAATCTATTTCTTGTATTCGATCCAACTTCTCTCTCATCACCTTCTTTCAGTCTTACTTCCGCCCCCTCCCCCCATTGACGATCAGTTTTAAACATTTTGGTAAATCCTTTCTCCTTGAAACTCTATTTTCCAGTACTCCCTCCTACTCCTTGCCATCTATAAATATATCATTTCTCCCTCCAGCTCCTCCCCATCATTTATAGAACTCATAACCTGCCAGTATTCCCACCAGCTCCAAGCCTAAATTATACATTCAACAACTTCTAGCTCTTCATTTCAATTTCCTAGTCTAAAAGGAAAATTTAGAACATCTCTAAAAGCACTGATTTCCTCCATGTAAGAAACACCAACAGACTTTATTTATAACTTTTATCCATTAATTTACCTCATTCATGGATATTATGCCAGCCTTCCCCAACTCCAACATATAACTACTGCATCACCAACTTAATGCACGACTAGGTAAGCTAGCTACTTGACTGAGATGACACAACTCAGAATTATGTCTGTAGATTAAAGATGGCACATCTTACTTTTTACCCCAAAACTTACTTCCTTGTGACTATCAATTATACTCTGCAATCATTACGGCCATTTATTATCAAGCGCCTGTTGTCATTTAGTAATTATGTTTTGGCAGACTGTTGTGGAATTAATCAATTCATTTCAAGTGGAACATCAGCACTGACATCTGTAGTGTGTGCAGCATTAAGTCTTATCACAGTTATTAATCAATCAATAAGAAGTCAGGCAATTTGATGCTTTCAAAGTTCAACAACTAAAAGTTTACTATGACCAAAGTCAACCAACATGAAATATAAACTCTGGCAGTTCACTGTATGCTTTTTATCCTATGTTGCAACATAAAACGAATCTATGATTAAATAAATTGACTTCTATTTTAAAATTCAACAGGTTGCGGACAAAAGATATGTGTAAGAGTCACATGCTTCTGTTTATTGCTATTTGCATATGAAGATCAATATTTAGAATTTTGGTTTAAACGATACAACTGTGTGTGCTCTCATTTCTTTTTTATTTTTTAAATATTTTACTAATGGAATAAGAACCAGTTTTAAACCTAGAAGCAAGACTTTTCCATTAGAATATAGACACCATCAAACAGGTAGTCTAGTGTGGATGCATACCAAATATGTAAGCATGTGTGCATGTAAATATGTGTGTGTTTGTGTGTGTGTGTGTGTGTGAGTGTATACACACGGTGGTGCTCCAGCATGACCACAGCCACTTGGCTGAAATGAATAAATAAATGAAGAAATAAATAAATAAATATATATAGAGAGAGGTGTGGCTGTGTGGTAAGAAGCTTGCTTCACAACCGCATGGTTCTGGGTTCTGTTCCCACTGTATGGCAACTTGGGCAAATATCTTCTACTATAGTCTCAGGCTGACTAAAGCCTTGTGAGTGGATTTCGTCGATTAAAACTGAAAGAAGCCCATTATTTATATATATATGTATGTATATTTCTATGTGTGTGTGTCTTTGTGTCTATGTTTGTCCCATCACCGCTTGACAACCGATGTTGCTGAACTTAGCAGTTCAGCAAAAGAGACTGGTAAAGTATTAGGCTTAAAAATAAGTCCTGGGATCGATTTGTTTGACTAAAACACCTCAGGATGGTGCTCCAGCATGGCCAGTCAAATGACTAAAACAAGTTAAAAAATATGTGTGTGTGAATATATATATAAGATATGAAGATATGAATTCAGAGAATTGTGTGAATATCACAGAAAGCTCTTCTAACAGACTCAGTTAACAGATCACAAAGTAAGCCAATACAGAGGAGTATAATGCAGAGTTTTCCATGCAGTTGAAATCCAAAATGTCTAATTGATGGAATTATTTCATGAAGAGAATATAAACGATAAAAATTCAGAAGGTACAAGAAGTAAATATATTTAAACATCCTTAGAATTATGGCCATTTCGCAGCTCTTCCTCGTGTAATAATACCAGTGTGGAATAAATTTTATTTACACGTTTGCATTAATATGCAAAATAGTTTAACAATCTTTTTATACAATTCCTAATAATGTTTAATTATAAAAATATAATAAGATTTTATTTAAGTATCAAATGGCTATGAGGGCCCACCTGAGTAGAACAGGAATCAAAGAGGTCCATGGGTAAAAAAAAAATGGTTGGAAACGACTGCTTTAACCTCCCAACACCTTATCTAAAACCACCGCCCTCTGTTCTGTTCTTCCTCTCACTTACATCTGAGCATAGAAGTGCACAAGGGAAAAAATAGCACTTAAATATAAACACACATATATATATATAGACCAACATCGCCTTCCTAGCGCTTGTGCCGGTGGCACATGAAATGACATTCGAGCGAGATCATTGCCAGTGTCGCTGGACTGGCTCCTGTGCAGGTGGCACGTAAAATACACCATTTCAAGCGTGGCTGTTGCCAGTACCCCCTGACTGGCCCTCATGCCGGTGGCACGTAAAAGCACCCACTACACTCTCGGAGTGGTTGGCGTTAGGAAGGGCATCCAGCTGTAGAAACTCTGCCAAATCAGATTGGAGTCTGGTGTAGCCATCTGGTTTTACCAATCCTCAGTCAAATCGTCCAACCCATGCCAGCATGGAAAGTGGACGTTAAACGACGATGATGATGATGATGATGATGATATAGATGTGTATTTACTGGCAATCCTTTGGTTACAAAAACAAGGGTTCCAGTTGATCCAATCAACGGAACAGCCCTGCTCCTGAAATTGATGTGAAAGTGGCTGAGCACTCCACAGACACACATACTCTTAACCTAGTTCTCAGGAAAATTCAGCATGACACAGAATGTGACAATGCCGGCCCTTTTGAATCACTGGTATAATTAATTTTTGCCAGCTGAATGGACTGGCGCAACGTGAAATAAAGTGTCTTGCTCAAGGACACAACATGCTGCTGGGAAATGAACCCACAGCATTACAATTGTGAGCTAAATACCCTAACCACTAAGCCACACACACACATACTCTTTTACTTGTTTCAGTAATTTGACTGTGGCCATGCTGGAGCACCACTTTTAGTCGAACAAACTGACCCCAGGACTTATTCTTTGTAAGCCTAATACTTATTCTAACAGTCTCTTTTGGCAAACCGCTAAGTTATGGGGATGTAAACACACCAACATCAGTTGTCAAGTGATGGTAGGGGGACAAACACACACCCAAATACATATATCTATATCTATATAAATGATGGGCTTCTTACAGTTTCCATCTACCAAATCTACTCACAAGGCTTTGGCCAGGCCAAGGCTATAGTAAAAGGCAGCTGCCCAAGGTGTCATGCAGTGGGACTGAACCCAGAACTATGTGGTTGAAAAGCAAGCTTCTTACCACACAACCACTCCTGTGCCTATATATCTATGTATGTGTGTGTATGTATATGTGTGTATGTGCATGTGTATAAACACACACACCACAATGGGCTTCTTTCAGTTTCTGTCTGCCACATCCATTCACAAGGTTTTGGTTGGCCCAAGTCTAAACTAGAAGGCACTTACCCAAGGTGCCACACAGTGGAACTGAACTCAAAACCATGCGGTTAGGAAGCAAGCTTCTTACCACACAGCCACTCCCGCAGTGTCGGTCTTGTGACAGTGGCTATGCATCATACAACACAATTACATATTCACAAACCAATGCAAATAAAGAACACTACGTCATCAGATCAGCAGACCATCATGGCTACACCAATGATTCAAATTGTTTCAAACAGACAAATGAGTTATCTATGGTGACATAGTACAGCCAGGTATGCAGTATGCACAACATCCAAAAGATTACGTAACATGTCACACAACTCTCAGCTCATCAAGCTAACCAAATAAACGAGCTAATGAAGTCGGTTCATCCTCATACACAGACAACAGAATATCCAGATCTTTTGTAATACATTTACATCCACGCCATGTAGATTTCTCAATTTCTTTAGCAAGATACTGAAAACTCATGGGCCTTTGAACCCTGAGCTGTTGCCAGATGTGGTCCTGATTTTCAATGCAAGGCAGCACAAAACTTTCTGTCGCTGCCTATTTAGCATCGCTGATATGATGATGACATATTTGACATCAGATAATTTTAGCATTTCTCTCATTCTCCTCCTCCCCAGCTCTCTCTCTCTCTCCCTTTCTCTGTTTATATGTGTATAGTTATCTTTATTTTTTTCCTTGTTTGAGTCATTAGACTGTGGCCATACTGGGGCACCGCCTTGAAGATTTTTTAGTTGAATGAATCAACCCCATTACTTATGTTTTTCTTTTAAGCCTGGTTTTTATTCTATCGAACTATTTTGCCAAACTGTTAAGTTACAGGGATGTAAACACTGGCATCAAATGGCAGTGGGAGACAAACACAGACACTAAAACACATGCGTGAGTTGTCTAAGAGACCATAAGTCAGGGAAAACAACCACTCGTATATCTGTCAGTAGAGCGGGCATAGTATCCGAAACGTATAGTATTCAATATCCATCACAATCGGTTTCACATAAAGAATACAATGGAGTGTTAGGTACCAAACTGATTATATAACTTTACACTCATCAGAGTTAGCTGATATGGAAGGTAATATAGTGACTGCTCTCTATTGTCAGAATAGAGAGCAGTCACCATATTCCCTTCCATATTGGCTAACACTGATGAGTGTAAAGTTATATAATCGGTTTGTTACCCAACACTCCATTGTATTCTTTACACAAAACCAATTGGCAAGATTAGCTGTGATGGATATTTAATACTATACATTTCAGATAATATGTATACACACACACACACACACACACACACACACACAATGGGTTTCTTATAATTTCTGTCTACCAAATCCATTCACAAAGGTTTGGTTGGCTCAAGACTATAGTTGAAAACACCCAAGGTGTCACTCAGTGGGACTGAACATGAAACCATGTGATTTGGAAGCAAGCTTCTTACCACACAGCCACACTTGTTATGCTTGTATGTATGTGTAATGTTTCTCTCTCTCTCTCTCTCATTCTATTTGTATGTGGATATTTCTGAACATGTGTTTGCCTCCAAGTGCCAAAGTGTACTGTCGCCAAAACAGATTGAATGTCCAGCCACCCATAGCAAATAGCCAATGTCCAATCAGCTGCACCAAATCATCTCAGTCAGTCGATGAAGAGGGGGGATACTTCGAGAACTCTGCAGTGATGACCAGTTCAGGGATTTGTATATCTCTCAATACCAAAGTTTGACACAAATCATTCAAGGATCTTCCATGTATACAGATCACTGCGTTTCTTTCCTGTCTTCTCTCCAAGAAGTACAGTTTTAATGCTTTCAACCCTTTAGCATTTAAACCAGCTATATCCAGCCCAAACATGCTACTTATTTTATGTTCAAACCACTGTCCTTTATTGCCTGAAATACTTTTGTATCATCAACATTCCTTTCAAGTGTTGGACCTCACAGAGGCATTGACCGAGACCTTTAGCATTATGTCATGCCTGTGAAGAAAACCCATCAAGCCAAGCAATATCGCAGTCGTGGAAGATACCAGTGTCACACAAATGGCACCCATGCCAGTGGCACATAAAAACACCCATTACACTCTCGGAGTGGTTGGCATTAGGGAAGGCATCCAGCCGTAGAAAACCATGCCAAATCAGACAGGAGTCTGGTGCAGCCTTCGAGCTTACCAGCCTTGGTCAAACCGTCTAACCCATGCCAGCTTGGACAATGGACGTTAAATAATGATAATGATGAATACAACTAGTGATCAACATAACTAATGAGAGTGATTGTTTGTATGACTGAGGGCATGTCTACTGGAGCCACCATAAATAGCAATGGCCCCAACACAGTTCCTATGGGACTCCACACACAGACATATATTCATATATGTATATACACACATATACACAAGTGTGTATATATATATATATATATATATATATATATATATATATTGGTATGAATATGGATATGTATTTATATATACACGTGTGTTTATGTGTGTGTGTGTACAGACACGTATACATATATTCACAGAAGAATGGCAGTTAACACTGGTGATGTTCCAGCATGGCCACAGCCTTTGGGCTGAAACGAATAAAAGAATAATGTATATCATCTCCATTTTTCATACTTGCAAAGGGAATTTGTCGAGGCAGATTTTCTATAGCAGGATACCCTTCATGGCCGCGATTTATTTTCACAGAAAACTGGAAACAATATCGTTTGTATGATGGTGTAAATGTTACAATCATCACATGATGTCTAGACAAGGGTAAACACATACATATGCACACACACACACACATATATATATATACATATATATATATATATATATATATATATATATATATATATATATATATAGACATATATATATATATATATATATATATGTACACGACGGACTTCTTTCAGGTTTCCGGGAGTATGGTAGAAGATAGCCGAAGGAGCCAAGCAGCTGGACTGAACCTGCGACCACGTAGTTAGTTGGGAAGCAAGCTTCTTACCCAAAGACACACCTGCGCTTCTGAATAGGCCTCTCTCTCTCTCTCTCTCTCTCTCTCTATATATATATATATATATATATATATATATATATATATATATATATATATATATATATATATATATATATATATATATATATATATATATATATATATATATATTTGACCGTTGACTGAACACTATTCAATTTTTTTTCTCCGTGTTTTTCTCCTTGTCTCCGTATTCTTTCTGTTGAAGAGCGTAGCTCGAAACGTCAAAGACTTTCCGTATTCCCGAGCGTCATACTAATATATACTTTTGTTATTTACACCACCTGTCCTCGTCTGTTGTTATTTTTTGTATATTCTCCCATATATATATATATATATATATATATACACGCAGGCACATACACAATGTACACACGCACATCTTGTGGAAAGGGTAGTAAAATTTAAATAAATACTGCTCGTGTCTGATATTTAGCAAATTTAATTAATAATTCATTAAAAAACATTACACATACTGACAATGACCTATAATATAAACGTATTGCCGAAGCTATACTCTAGTTGCTTAGCAATTACCTTTTATTTAAAAAATAATTATAAATGTATAAATAATTCTACATTAACACATAATCTTATACTCTTATTCACCCAGTGTCTAATTACTTTCACTAATTTAATCATTTCTGATATAAGCAGAAGACCACATTTGTTTTTCATTGGTTTGTTGTGGGACAATCGATTGAATCGATTCCCACCCCCACACACCAAATACCTGATTGGTACTTTATTTTATCGATCTGCCACCCCCACCCACCCCCATAAGAACGTAGGTCAAAGCCGACCTCGGTGGGAACTAACCATCAAGAGACGCAATTAAAATACCGCAAGGTTGTTTGGTGTTATTGTTTAGTTCAGGTCAATACTATTCGTAGAGAAACTATGAAAGACGTTCCAACCGTGATCAACCGTATTTATAGCGGTATTTATGATTACATTATCAAATGTGATTTTTTAAAGACGAAACGGTGTAATTTGAGGGAGATTTGGCTATTATTTCTAGCAGATCGAGTGGCTATACGAAGGCTTCCACGTTGGCTCGTGTTGTGGTGTTCTACTAATTTTTCCACAAAAACAAAACGACAAAAAAAAAAACAGGTTATCTATATAAATAAAACCTGCGGCGAAGCTTCAACATGGTCGATCGATCTGCTAGAAATAGCAGCCAAATCTCCCTAAAAATTATACTATGCCATCTCATGTAAGGGCAGAACACATCAGATAATGTAGTCCCTACATACACATAAACAGACAAGATGGTCATGGTTGGAATATGTTGGATTTGTTTATGTATCAGCTTCAATATAGTTAGGTATAGTTAGCCAAAGGATAACCAACAACATGCAGTGTATATAAAGTATATTTATAAATATTAGTGAAGATTTATTTTGGTTTTGTTTACCTTCAAAAAGAAACCTGAGTGTAATTTACCGTTTCTTCTTCCCCTGTTTATGCTCAATGGAATGTGGCGGTGGAATGCACATGTCTTTAAGTGGAGCTAAATTGATAGTCGTGGTTGAATAGTTAACGAAACATGGGAGTGGCCATATATACATACATGTTATATATGACAGTAGAACTCAAAATTTAGAAAGGGACAAATAACAGAAGAATTAGGTTTAAAAAAATCCTTTGGATGAAAATAGTCGAAGGTTCATGTATAATGTTAGAACGATGTTATATATCTGCAGAAGATGTGGGTTCGTGCCCCATGGGAGCCTTCGACTCTTACATCCAAGTTGGGTTTTAACCCAATATACTACACCAGTTGTTCTCAATCATTTTTTTTTTTTTTACCTATAAACCCCTTTGATTACTATTCTATTCTGGTGGACCCCCATGGCCATTCTAGTTTTACCGAAACTTCTTTCAAAATTCCTATTTTGTTTCTTCACACATTCACTTGTGTTTGTTTGAAGTATGTACAATGTTGGAGAAAGAAACCTAGCTGTTTCTTACAATAAATACACCCAAAGTAACATTATTTTAACCCTAACCCTAAAATAATATTGTGGATCCTCAATTCACCATTTTGCTTGTGTGGATCCCTAAAAATCTTATATGGACCCCAGTTGAGAACCACTGTTCTACACGCTATTAATTATAGCTTTATAAACTTCAAGTTCCACGTTAGAAACGATTTCTTTCATATATCTCGAAGTTTCGGAATTCTTATAATATAAACACACACACGATATATACATCTGTCGTCGGTTTCATTACGAGTATAATAAGGAACGGTGGATGTTATGTTTGCGAGTCCCTGAAAGGGGATTACATTAGAGTGTGGTGTGATGTAATCGAGCACTGACAGAAAATACAGAATTCACAACAGTCCAGGACACCCACGTTACCCAAATTCTTCCAGAAAAAGCACTCAACGCACTTTAGAAGCTAAATAAAAACATTAATGGCCAATCCTCTCAACTACAAACACGGATATGATAACAAGAAGAAGAAATAAACAAACGATTAAGATAAATCTAAAGAGAAATTCCATAACGAAAATATTTCCAAAAAATACCAATAAAATATTATTAAATTAACTTACCGTAAGGCAATTCAACAGTACGAGCATTTTTTAATGAACTTGCTAAATTTTGCAGAAATTCCATTTTTCCTTTTTGTTTTTTCAACTTTCTGCTCGGTTGCTTCCTCTTCCAGAAAAAGAAAACAACACAACAGTATTTTGGACCCCCCGTTATATAGGTTTGGGTTGTTTGATTCTAAGAACTAATTCAATAAGGATCTTTATTTTGATCTTATTTAATCACATCCACATTACTTAGTGTGTTTGGATAGCATAAAGAGCCTACGCTACTTCCAACACAGGACACGAAACTATATATAAATAAACATGTGCAAGAAGTGTATATTTGTGTGTATATATATATATTGTCACGTAATATGTAAACAGAAACGCGAACGGATAAAGACGCGAGGCTTTTAAAACTAACTAAAAATCGTCAGAGTCGGGGGTTTTATTATATGTTCCCATCGATGATATAAAATACTCTATTCCATGGTTAAAGGTTTATTTTCCTAGTTTGCCATTTGCCGTTTTATTCATTTGTCAATGTTTGGTGGTCGCAGCTTGTTTCCTGGTTTGCTGAGGAAGCAATCATGAATCTCGCCTCATTTCATCATATATAACATATCCATTTCGAATTTACATCCTTTCGCTTTTTCTTTTTCTCTCTCTTTCAATGTCAGTAATAAAACAAGAAATACTGTGATTAAATAGATCCATCGTGATGTTGGCATAAAAATAAATAACAGCCACACCTGAACAGCACCAGTTCCTTGGTGGGAATAAGTGGTGGATAACTCTTCTATTAATGAAAATACAAATAGCGGGGTGGCGATAAAAATAACTGTGAAACCCTCTTATTTACGTTCAGATACCATTTTTAGCAGGACAGGTCAAACTCTATTACTATATATATATATATATATATATATATATAGTAGTTTCTTTCTCAGGAAATAAACAAATATGAGGATAAAAAGAATTTTTAAAATATCAATGGTTCTTCTATGACATTTCTATCCTTAAAAATTTTAACAAGGCAAATTCAGTCCAATTATAACAGCATTAATATGTATATCTTAATTCTTTTTTTTTCTTTTTTTTTTCAGGAAATAGACACTTTTAAGGAATAGAAAAATATTAAGATATTTGCTAAAAAAATCAATTAACTTTTGTAACTTATAAATTTATATTTTAACTTCACAGTGTCATACAAGTTTCATGTCCAAGAAGAGGTAGAGACACATTAGGGATGGAAACAAATTAGAAAAAGCAGAGTAAGTTGTAAGTTTAGCAAGAGAGGTAGGGAATAAGAGGTGGACAGAATGAGTCCGTACAAGAATTGAAGGATATTCAATGTCTTATCATCAGCTGTGTGGTAGGAAGTTTCCTGTTCAACCACATAGTTCCATTCCACTGTAGGGCACCTTGGGCATGTGTCTTCTACTACAACCTTGAGTCGACTAAAGCTTTGTGAGTGGATTTGGTAGATGGAGACTGAAAGAGGCCCATCGTGTGTGTGTGTGTGCCTATCCCCTACCACTGCTTGACAGCCAGTGTTGGTGTTTACATCACGAGACCAATAGAATAAGCACCAGGCTTTACAAAAAATTTTTTAAAGTACTGGGGTCAATTCATTTGATTAAAATTCTTTAAGGCAATGCTCCAGCATGCTCATAGTCTATCTCGTGAACCCTTTGTGCTCTTTGATAACTACGTTCAATAAGGAAGCAAACTTTCAAATTTGGTATTTTTTTTTTATTAGTTCACCTAGAAGAGGTTACTTCTCTATAATGGTGGTCTGTCTGGGATTCTGAATTCATAACCCACACAGAACCATGGAGATGCCATAACACATCTGATCTGACATTCCACTAAACTTCTGTGCTCAACTGGTACTTATGTATCAATTCAAAAACAGTGGAAAGCAAAGTTGACCTAGGCAGGATTTGAACTTGGAAAACAAGGAACTGAAACAACTACAGAGCATTAAGAGCCCTAACCCAAAACTTTAGATATCTCTTCTTTTCATCATCATCATTTAATATCCATTCTCCATGCTGGCATACGTTGGACATCTTGATAGGAGCTGGCAAAGCCAAAGACTCCAATTACCTGTTTTGGCTTGGTTTCTACAACTGGATGCACTCCCTAACACCAACTACTTTACAAAATGTTCTGGGTGCTTTTTTTTTCATGTTACCAGCATCGTTTCCTCTTTACATGGCACCAGCACCAATGCTTTTTATGTGGCACCAGCACCAGTAGGGTTGCCAGTGAAGATTATTTTTGACATTTTTTTTCTGAATTAATAGTGATATAGACTTCCATTAGTCTCTCTCATCATCATCATTATTGCTTTAATATCCACTTTTCCATATTTGTGTAGGGCAGGTGGAATTCGTTGATGCAGATTTCTACAGGTGGATGCCCTTTCCATCACCAGCTCTGTGCTATGTCTGTTACTCCTTTTCCTTCTCATCAGGTGCTTCAATTCAAATTTCTACCAGTTTTTGGGGCTTCCATATCCTCTTTCCTTAAGTTCTTCTATTTTCAAGTCTGAAGCCACAAACCACTAACCTATGTTGGGTTGTACAATCTTCAGAGAACAACCTTACATGTACAACCATCTGTCTGTCCTGTTTTCTGGTGGTTGTGTAATCAATTTGGCTAGTGTACTCACCAGATTGATAGATTATCACGTGGCTTGCTTGTTTCCTGAAGTCAGTCATCATTATCACCATCATTTAACATCCATTTTCCATGGTTTGAAAGAAGTAAAAGATGAAAGATAGTTATCTCGTGAACCCTCTGTGCTCTTTAAAAACTATGTTCAATAAGGAAGTAAATTTTCAAGTTCGGTATCTCTTTTTTTTTTTTTTAGTTCACCCAGAAGAGGTTACTTCTCTGTAATGGTGGTCTGTCTGGGATTCTGAATTCATAACCCAAACAGAACCATGAAGATACCATAACACATCTCATCTGACATTCCACTAAGCCACTGTGCTCAACTGGTACTTATCTATCAATTCAAAAACAGTGGAAACACTTGCCAGATGGCAGAAGACACTAGTACATGACTAACTTTTTGTTACTAACCTACCCAAAGAATTTTATTAGATTATATTACCAACTTGCTCATTCACACCGGAAATAACCTATTCATGTTTAAATGATAATTTCAGCACAAACATTGTTAGTACGTCCCAGAAAACACGTGATGTCACTCTGTAAACAATTCAGTTACAGTATCCCACTTTTATTTAGCATGATATCTGACCTCTGTGAACTTTTAGAAATTTTTCTTCGTTGTCTTTTATGAAAATTTTTAATACCAGTTTCATGTTGTCGAGTAGTGAATAAGAATTTGAAGACATGGAGGGGAAAAAAATCAAGTAAAATATATGATGAACACAAAGAAAAAAATGCACCACATGGTGTGTGATTATGAATAGGATATTTCAATTTCCGAAAGTGAAACCAGCGATTCCGACAGCAACAAAGAAAATAGATTTTGTGGATCAAATGTTTGAAAACTATTTTTGTTAATGATTTTTGCGAACAGAGTGAACCTAGTTACAGTGTTGCCCAGGAGACAAAACCATTAGACATCCCCCCCCTCCTCTTAGTTTGTTCAAAACAATTACAGCAGAAGCACATCGTAACACTGAATATAAATAAAAGGATAAGGATAGTTAGTGGTTTCCCACATGCATGGATGAAATCCGAACATTTTTGGCAATTGATATCATGGAGATAAGAAAGCTACCCAGAATTATGAACTGCTGGAGCAGCGATGAATCCTTTGGAGACCAGTATTTTCCCAATATCATGATGAGGACCCTATTTTTAAACTTATCACAGTATCTACATGTAAGAGACATTAGCAGTATGCAAGTACATGGAGAACCCAAACTTTTAAACCTCATTTAAAATGACTCCTCATAGACTGCGTTCAAAATGACCCCTCATTCGACTGCATATTCTATATTAAAATGTTGTTGCATATCCAATTGAATATTAGACAACTCATTTTCTATGGCGAAGTTTCATGAAAATTGAAATGATTTTATATTTAGCTAAATTTATTTGTAATTAGAGTCACTTCAGGAGAAAAAGTTTGCAGTAGATTTGTTTAAGAACTTTTTGGTAAATTTTTTTCTTTTATCTCTTTATTAAAAACATTTCTAAAACTTGGAGGAGAGAAGTATGTTCGCATGGATAATGGTTTGCTTGCAGTTAGTGATTCTGCAAAGAAAGGGGCTTGGAAGTGCCTTAGAAGCATTGGTTGCAAACACGGGTAACACGGAAGAGAGAAAGTTAAACAAACACAGGAGCCTGACCAGCTACCATCCATTGTTTCCGGTTACCAAGTGAGCTGGTCCATCATAACATACAGGCAAAAACAGCACGTTTTTACTAGCATTAACTCAAATAATATTTAATACTTAGCATGAAAACAGTGAGGCTGTAGACATGGTAGAAGCACGTTGAATAGAATAAGATGACACTAAAATTAAAAGCAAGAAGAAAATTTCGCTTATCTGAACGTCTTTTTCATTCATGACAATAATGGTTAGGTACTCCAGAATGAGTCAGCAAGGCAAACGAGATAATATTTATGAGGTGGGGACAACAGGAAATAAGAGGGGCATTTTTTTTATGCCCAGCTTCAGCAGGAGGTGTATGCTGTATGTAGTCCCTGGCTGTATGGGCAGCAGCCTCACATCCACCTTTAACTGGACAGTGCTTTGTGCCTCACTCTGGTCATCCCTGATTGATCTACATGTTATCCTGGCTACAACTTGTGAAAGGACATTGCCCAACATTATTGGATGGAAGCATGTCCTTCTTCTCCAGCGCAATCAGAGTAGCTGAAAAGAGATCTTAGGCATGGCGGGTGAGTCCACACAAAGAGGAAAAGAGCAAACATACTCTTGCCTCAGCAGAATGTGGTGAGATTAAATCTCTGAGGTGGTTGGGTCACAGGCCATCTACTCCACCAATGCTGCTCGTAGGGATCTCAGAGTGACAGCCACATCACCACTGTGTTACTGTTGGGGATTTGGAAATCCCCAACATCTTCTGGAGGGTCCGGATGCTTGAGATGGAGATCAGCCAGAACATCTGGAATGGGTTTGAGCACTGTGTTGCTTGAGGTCAGCATGCACACTGTGGCCCTCAATTACTTTACAATTGACCTGTACTCAGAGCCTTTTCACACCACCAGAAGGGGTCTAATTGTGTTCCAATAATCACATTAATATCTCTTTATTTATTTTTTTTTTTTACTCTTTTTACTTGTTTCAGTCTTTTTGACTGTGGCCATGCTGGAGCACCACCTTTAGTCGAGCAAATCGACCCCAGGACTTATTCTTTGGAAGCCTAGTACTTATTCTATTGGTCTCATTTGCCGAACCGCTAAGTTATGGGGACATAAACACACCAGCATCGGTTGTCAAGCGATGTTGGGGGGACAAACACAGACACACAAATATATATATATATACATATATACGACGGGCTTCTTTCAGTTTCCGTCTACCAAATCCACTCACAAGGCTTTGGTCGGCCCAAGGCTATAGTAGAAGACACTTGCCCAAGATGCCATGCAGTGGGACTGAACCCGGGACAATGTGGTTTGTAAGCAAACTACTTACCACACAGCCACTCCTGTTAATTAAATTTAAAAAAAAAAGTTGTTTTATGAAGCAAGTCTAAATTCACAATTATATTAGAATTTAATTGAAACACAAAGTATTTTGGTTAGCAATATACTAATGAAACGGTTAACGAACTATTAGTTGATTAAATAGCCTAGTATTTGACTGTTGCTTCCTCTTATAAACTGAAGACTAATGAAGTAAAACTTGAATCACTCATTTATTAACATTATTTAAAAAATTTTACTGAGGTTCATTTGACTTGTTAAATTAATTTTAGAAGTTGTTATCCTGGCCATCCATACATACATACAGGCATGTCCTCTACAGCCATGGCACCTTCACTTTCTTGCAGCCGAGAGGTCCATGTCTTGCAAGATCCCAGCTGCTGATGCCAAGTAAAAAAAACACCCATTGTGGTGATTTGTATAAAGTACCTGTGCTAGTGCCATGCAATAGCACTGGTGTTAGTACCATGTAAAAAGCACCCATTACACTTTGTGAAGTGGTCAGTGTTAGGTAAGGGCATCCAGTCATAGAAACCTTGCCAAAACAAACAGTGGAGCTTGGCACAGCTCTCTGGCTTGCCAGCTCCTGTCAAACCATCCCAACCCATGCCAACATGGAAAATGGATATTACACCATGATGATAATGTTATATTTCTTTCTCTTTCTAAAAAAGATGGCTTAAAGGAATTACATCTTAAATAGAGATAAAGACTCAACATCAAACACTTCCTACAAATGAATAATATACAAATAAAGCTCACCGAGCTGCTACAAATATTAGGCCACGCAATCCTAGGTAGTCTTCCATGGTGATCTAACATACGCAACTTTGCCAAATAGATTTTTCTTAGATGACCATAACAGGTCTTCCTCTTCAGAGCCTAGTAGCACTTCTCATCTTTTGATGCCTGAAAATATCTTCTTACATGGATGTACTACTCATAAACATGCTGCAACCTCTGGTTCAAAGCCAATTCTTCTTCCTTTTTCTCGCTTTAATGTAACATCTGCTCGTCTGCATTACTTTCAGATCTTGTACAATCATTCACTCTCAGACAGGCAACTTTGTTTCAATCTGCTCATATTTCTCATGAACACCATCTACTTTACAGAGTGTACTGGGTGCTTTTTACATGGCACCATCACCGACAGGGTCACCAAGTACCTTGCAAGAGAAAAAAAAACCCCTCAACTGGGAGTGGGGTGGTTCTTTGTGCCAGTTGAGAGATAGGTGTCTTGCTGAGTGGATTCTCCAGTTGGAAAAAAGAGTGAGTTACAGAGTAAGATAAAGAGAGTGATGATGTCGGGATATGCTCTCAAGGTACATTGTGTGGGGGTGAGAATGTACAAGTGGTTAAATCAACATCCACCATATTAAGCTCTCCAGTTTAGGTGGGTGATGAACATGAAACATTATGGGTGCTGCATTTCTTCTGATAAATGAATAATAAACAAAAATTATTGTGATATACAGGTAAGCATAGTTAAATTGGTTTGGACTTTATTTCAGTCTCCCACACAATTTGGATAAAATGTCTTGCAGTATTCTTTCTGTAATCCCGACTTCTTTCATTTTGGGGTCGATAAATAAAGTACCATGCATGGTAACTCTACCTTTAACATTGAAAATATGTCAGTCTATGACTTGATGAGAAGATACAAATGAAATTTTCACTTTATACATGTATAAGATTTTGCTGGTGGAACATTAAAAAATAAGAGGGAAATGTGAATATAAAAGCAGGGTTCACGAATGGTGGTAGATCAATTAAAATAGCAAGGAATTTCTGATGAAGGTTTTCCCCTGGCCAACGAATTCCAAGTTCAATGGCTAAATATTTGTGCTGTACTGATGCTCTCTTGAAAGTGGAACTCCTGACACAAAATTAAACTGCACCTCATCTAGACTAAATTCTCTTCTGAATTAACCGGGCTACACCTCTTTCCATCATCTGGTTCAGCGGTAAATGGGTAACTCTGTAATCAAGGGTGATGTCAGCCTGCTTACCAAGCCAGTGGGTTGGCATCATTCAAAAGCAAAAACAATGCAAAGCATACTGTGACCAGCAATGTATAACAACATCTAATAGTTTGGTCTATCATGTGATATGGTCATTATATTTGTTATAAATCATTATCCTACATTAGTATTTTGTGATTGATAAGCTCATCATATTTTAAACTTTTCTTAAAGTTCCCTTACCATAGCACAACAGCAGCAAGGTGACAGGCTATTGGGATTGCCCACATTAAAAATAGGAAAAAGTAGTTGATTTTAGTTAGAGAAATGCCTTGTCATCTTATTAGTGGACATCTCATCAAATTGTTCATGTGTGTTATTGTCATATGTTTATTATTAAAAGTTTGCATTGGAACAGACAGTCCAATGAAGAGAACCGATTCTATTGGTTCTCTTCATTCTTTTATTCATGACAGCAGAATGTGTGTTGAGGGAGAAGCAAGAATATCCCTGTGAAAGTCGCAAGTGTGGTAACTAGTTCAACATTTAGACTGTTTTAACTGTGGAAACCCTACTAGACACAAGAATTTGCTTGCCATCATGCCTCAATGCTCATGATTTACAGACACTGTTTATCTGTAATAATATCAACATGTGATAATTCCTGAGAGTATTTATACATATTTTTGGTCAGATTTTTGAGATCACTTGTCACCACATAAACAAAATATTTACATTCCTTACTGACAGCCCAACTAATTATCTTTGAAGTCTTGGCAACTTTAGAAACAAAAGATCCCCTGAAAATACTGTCTACTGAAGGTAAGGTGGAGAAAAAATGCAAAACAGATATTAAAAACAAATGAAGATATGTGCTGTACAAAAATTGAATTTGGTCTGCCACATGTGGAAGGTCCCAGTTTCATATAAATGAAATTGCCAATAGAGGACGTAGAAGTGAATGTGAGAAGTCTTGTGATGAAGCAGCTAAGGAATACTGCCAGAGGAAGAAATGCTGCTAAGCATTTTGTCAGGCATGCCAACCGTTCTGCCAGAGTACTAGAAAGGACTAAATATGTATGAAAGGTATGAATTTTGAAGATTCTATAGAGAAAGAATGGCAGTATGAGTTTCTGTAGATATTTTCTTTGCCAGGATGTGGCTGATGGTAAAGCATCCAAACAACTGCATGCAATAAAGTGATAACCTTTATCTATAAGAAATAGTAAACATGGCAATTTAAAGCTAGTTTCAAAGTGGCTGCATTTTGAGAAATTAAACAATGAATATCAAAAATAATATTCTCATCACATTTATTTGTATACAATAACAAAAATATAATGGGGAAATGATGGACATAAAAAATACACAGGCGATTTGCGTCAAACACCTAGAACTTAAATTCTTTATATTTCTTGGCTTTTCCACTGTCTTGCTGCTGTCGTTTCCGTTTCTAAAAGTAACAAGGAAATTTATTTTAGTATTTTCAGAATTTTACAAAGAAATCTCAAAAATTACATACATATATTGGCAATTTGCAAGTGAACAATCTTAATGTAATTCTAATATTTTCCATCTTATCTTACTATTAGACCTTCTGGGAATTATCCCACTGCTTCAATTATTTACCTCCATAAGATTAAAACTATAATCAAAGTACTGTATTTTAACATGTAATAACGAACTTGTTTTTGTCAAAAATTAGGTTAAAAAAATACGGGAGTTTTTTTATACATGGATAGTATTATAATCCCTTACAAAACCTTTTTTTTCCAAATTCTAAGCCCCCAAAATTAGGGGGTTCCTTATACATGTTAAAATATGGTACTTGTGACTTAGAACCAGTCAATCTGAACATAATTTGAAAGCCTGTATGATTTGATCTTGTGGTGGTGCCACAAAAAAGCACCTGTGCTGGTATCACATAAAAAGAACATGCATACTGGTGCCACATAAAAAGCATGGTGCTGGTGCCACATAAAAAGCCCCCATGCTGGTTCCATGTAAAAAGCTCCCAGTAGACCCTGTAAAATGGCTGGCATTAGGAAGGGCATCCAGCTGTAGAAACCTTGTCAAAACAGACAATTGTAGCCTGGTGCAGCTCTCCGGCAAGCCAACTCTGCTCTAACTGTCCAACCCATGCCAGAATGGAAAACGAATGTTAAATGATGATGATGATGATAAAATTTGACAATTCTAAACTGAATTTTTTCTTCCTTTTAAGAATTTTTTTAATTATCGAGAAAATGAAGATGTTGATTCTTACCCTTTGTTTGGCAGCATGTTCAGCAACCATGTCTGTCAAATCTTCCTTTTCTAACTGAGACTGTTGTTCACGCATGGTTTGCTCGTACTTGGCTTGCATTGCTGCACTGTCCATATCCAATTCTTCGGGATTCAAAGCAACTTCAATTGCTTCAGTTCCTCCTTTTTCACCAAATCGTTTTTGAGTCGGCATTCCAGTTACCTAAACAATTTAAAAAGAAACAAAATTAGCGTCGACCGAATAAATGGGAATAATCACATCCATATTAAAGTTCTAACAAATACAAGCTCAACATTGCTCCCTGAACAGAGTGTAGTAGTTGTACCCAAGTACACCTTACTGTCAGAGGTAATAGATAATTTCTGGTGGAACAAATATTTTACAAATATTAACTCCATTGCAACATAAAACATATATTCAGAAAATTCTATTGTAGCTTCAGCTATCTTTGTGTGGATATGATTTAATTTTTCAGTTGAATGAGATGGTCTCTAGGATGTCATATATGTGTTTGACGATTTGAGAGTCTTCAGTCAGTAGAGCACAAGATTCTTAGACATTGTGCATCATGACTTAACAATATAATATACTAAAAAAATGTGATTCAAACATTAACTGCAATAAATATTTAACAAAACATTCAGTATTTAAACTGGTCATATCCAGCTCAAATATTCTTTCTGTTTCATGATCAAACTGACCAGACCCAACCTCTCACACCTATCCTACAATGCCATTCTAAAAATAAACAATCACATCATCAAAATCTTCAAGCTGTGAAATAATACATGATTAATTTAAAACAATACAATTAAATAACTGGTACTCTGTCGGTTATGATAAGGGTTCCAGTTGATCCAATCAATTAACATGAAATTAACGTGCAGGTGGCTGAGTGCTCCACAAATACAAGTACTCTTAATGAAGTTCTCAGGGAGATTCAGCATGGCACATCGAATGCGACAAGGCTGGCCCTTTGAAATACAGGTACAACTCAATTTTGCCAGGTGAATGGACTGGAGCAATGTGAAATAAAGTGTCTTGCTGAAAGATATAACACACTGCTGGGTATCGAACTCACAACCTTACAGTCATGAGCAGATACCCCAACCGCAAAGCCATGCACCTTCATGATTAAATAAACATAAAATTTGACTGAGAAGTCTGAATGCTAAAGAGTTAAGCAAGGTGAGGTTATTTATAACAAACTTTTAGTTTGACATGCATACATTTAATCCTTTCGTTACTGTATTTATTTTGAGATGCTCTGTGTTTCTTTCAATTAATTTAAATATAACAAAGAATTTAGTAAAATAACTTAGTTATCATTAAGCTAGTGTTAAGAACATAAACTGTGTCTAAAATTTTGTGGAAGATTTTAATTAAAAACTTATAAAAACAAGACATTTGTACTACAGAGCCAGAGGCAGTTTCAGCAAGATTGGTATCAAAGGGGTTAAAAATATCTTGGTGACTTTAACCCTTTTGTTACTATATTTCTGTTGGGATGCTCTGTGTTTCTTTCAATTAATTTTAAATATAACAAAGAATTTAGTAAAATGAAAACAAGACATTTGTACTACAGAGCCAGAAGTGGTTGGTAACGAAAGGGTTAAAGAGCAGTCCATAGTTGTTGCTATTATGAGAATAATCCTAATACTTATACATACAGCAGACATATCATATATGTGAGCTGATCCCATCATATTTGCTCCAACATTTGTTTTCTTCTCTGGCAGAATTGTATAAAGAGCTGGTGTATCACCACCTTGGTCTATTGCATCTTCTATACGTTTCTTCCTCAGTTCTATCATGTCAGGTGTTTCTACTCCCATCGGAACTGATGTTATTCCACTCGGTGTAACCAACCTGAAATAAATATAGTGATTAATTACTTGAGATTGTGTTCATTAGTGTTTTATATTTCCATCAATTTTTTTTTTTTTAAACTGGTTTACATTCAATGTACAATGCTAGAAAATAACAGAAATATCTACAGATCCAAACCATTATGTGAATTTTAATGGAAGTTTAATTTGCTGCCAAACGCCAAGAACCTGACTGTAAATTTGGAATACTCCCAATTTTTACTTATGAACTTCATATTATAACAATTGCAAGTTTTAGATTCAATTCTTTTACCAAGCATTCTTGATATCTTTTTTTTTTTTTTTTTACTCCCTGACCCAGTTTTTACTGAGCCAGTAACTGCTGACCTCGGATGATTCAAGAACCACTGCTGAATGAAGTTAGCATACTTCTCAGCATTAATCAATAGACTCTACCCAGAAGCCTTTGGTACTTCAGGTCAGCATTGAGTTACAGCTCTGCCAGTTCTAATCCAACTACACTTGGCAAGGGATGCATTCAATTCTCATCAATCTCAGACTATTAAAAGGTAACCAAAACAACGTTCTTCTTCATCCCCATGAAAAGAATGTTTTGCAATCTTTTGACTGTGTCTGGAACGGAAACCTCCAAACCTAGTTGCCTATGTTCCATTAATCTCTGTTCGCTTAGATTGGAAGTTTCCATCAGACTGTGTCCTGTTATGGCACAGCTCTCTTCCTCTCTCCCGCCTTTTGTTTTAATGCAGACCCTAATGTACAAACACATTTGAGCTGCCCCTTCTCCTCTTACAAACTATAAAAAAAAAACAAACAACATTTACTAGAGGTAAATTAAGAAACAAGGTACATACCCCTCGGCACCAGGGGTTATAAGCCCTGTTGTGTCTAATTCTTCTTCGGAAGATTCTTCTTCAGACTCTTCACATTCTGACTCTGATTCCAATTCACCCCAATGAGTCTTATCGATTTCTTCTTCAGAAACTATAGTCTGGTATAATAAAAACAAAAAATTTTTTTTTAATTAACATAGAAATGATTCAAATAATCAGATTTCTTTATTTCTTCTCACTTAACCCTAATGTTTAATGCCTGACACTTGAAACACAACAAAAGAGAAAACTTGGATGAACTCTAACGATTCTTTCTGTTTGACTATCATCACAGGTAGTTGTTGGTAGAAGTATCAACAATTTATATATTAATTACTTGTAACAATTGGACTGCAGCCATGCTGGAGCACTGCTTTTTAATCACACAGTTACACCTGCATCTAATCAATTCTTCAATGGCTGATTAGCTAAGTAGCTATTTGTGATACAACTTTAATACATATATATCAGAAAAGATCATTTTTTTTTACATTCAAAATACTCCTTAACCTTAAAAAATACCATTGATGTTTTCAGCATTTTGATAACTTAGGTATTATAAGGTTAAGGAGATTCAGTTTTAGCATCAATCCACATGTTGATCATGTGGAAAGAGCATCATCCTAATCATTATCACCATCATTTAACGTCCATTTTCCATGCAGGCAGTTTGAGAGGGGCTGCAGCAGGCTCCAATTGTCTCTTTTGGCATGGTTTCTGCAGCTGGATACCTTTCCTAACACCAATCACTTTACAGAGTGTATTGGGTGTTTTTTTTTTTACATAGCCCAAGTACAGGTGCATATTATGTGGCAGCAGCACCAAATGAAGCAACAGAGTAAAATCTCAAATGACCAACACCTTATTTGCTTGGCCATTATATACCCATAAAAAATCTATCATGTACATTAAATGATGTCACATGTCACACAATTACAAGAAAGGAGTATAGCTGATAGAATTGACTCAAAGATGGTACTTTGTGCTCTGTGAGACAATTTTCTAGTCTAGATATAAAATAAAGAAAAGTAATTTATACTAGACCATAGCCATTTCTGCCACAATAATATATTTAAAACATCTATCATATATTAACAGCACCATTAGTAGAGTTACTAAACACTGTATTTGATACTGCACAAAACAAATATAGTCTAATAATAATGAAGTTATTGTATACAATGCTCAGGTGCATTACAGCTCATCAGAAAAAGTAACTAAAACTGCATTTAAGAAGTCATTTGTGATACAACTTCTAATAATTATTTTCTAATAAGCCTATTGGCTATTCATGACACTAGTGCCTGTTTAGACACAAAAATTCTATGTATATCGCTGCTGTTCCCAGCAGTTGAGCATCTACCATTGACAAAGCCAAGGAAGGCCGAAATCACATGATCTGGTAGTCTCAGTTGTGGTGATGGCAGCTGATTTATCTTTCACTAGTGATATAAACAAGAGTGCTTATAAGCACCACAAATCCATATGAGAGATTCACTCATGGTAAAGTATCACAGAATTTTGTGTTCTAATGGTGCATCTATTTTTAAGTGGGGATAAATATTATCTTTTGCTATTAATACCACTTCTGTTTCTAATAATTATTATTCGTCATCAAACCCATTTTTCAATGAAATTTTATTTTTATTATTAAAGATTGTATGATTAATTTGGTATGGTATTTATAGTACTATCTTAGGAGATTCTGGTTGTCATCAGTGCCAAAGGGTAAGAAATATTTGAATATAAATCAGTCAGAGATTTCTAACAAAAATGCAAGGAACTTTGAGACAACAGTCGTTTGAGGAACATCAACAAGATATCCTATTTATCTTAACCCATTAGTACCCATGGTCCTTTTTTTTAGGACCAATCCATCATATTTCTGCAACACCTGTATTTTTCTGAGATATCTTTAGTTAGTCATCAAGACTGGAATGTCTTTCAAATATTGTAATAAAATTTTTTCTATATATATTTAGTATCAGATAGAGTTGTGTAAAAAAAGATTTTTGGTAATAAATCAAATTTAAAAAATTTGGGCATCAATGGGTTTAAATCCCTTTCCTTATCTAACATTTGTAAACAGATTAATAAATGAGAAATGAGAAAATGGACATAATGGTTTAATAAAGGAAACAAAAATACAAGAAACCTGATATTTACCTGGAATTCTCCACTTTGGGTGCCAAAAACATCACCATACAATGGCTTGCCTGATTCATCAACAGGAGGTTTACCCCAACCTCCAGCATGATAACCGAATGAACATGACTGTAATTTAAAAAAAAAAAACAATTATAATAGTATTATTCATAAACTGTTTCTCAGTAATGAGATTTACAAAGTATCTCAAAGCTGTTCAAAATCTTATAATAAAACAGAGTTTGTGCGCGCGCATGTTCCTTATGGATTCGAAATCTGGGTTGCCGATTTTGACGCATGAGGTATCAAAAGATTCAGTAATAAAGTATGTTTTTTGCACAACTCTTTTTTACTATAATATAACTTCATAAACAAGGTCAGGCGCGTATTATTTATAGTAGATAATCTTTTTAAGTGAAGTATGTTTGTCTGTGTTTTGTTTAGCCCAGAGCTGCCTCTGATGTAGCAGACCCATCGCATAGTTTTGGGTTTTTTTTTTCTTCCTGAAAAACTGTAAATTTGTGTCTTTCTTTGGATGAAAATGTTTGTTTTAAGAGAGATTTGGCTGCTATTTGTAGTAGCTCAAGTTACCACAGAGACACCTGTGTGTGTGTGTGTGTTTTGTTGTGGTGAAAAAAAAAAACCCCAACTTTTTCTCAGACTATTTTGCACAATAATTTTTAAAGAAATCTGGACATCTTTCTTCCTGTTGACCATTCAGCTTCAAATTGAAATTGTTAATTGTTGGAAGTCAAGTTGTTATCGTATAGAGTGGAAGTTCAATTCAAAGTTTTGAACTCATTATCTTGTGGTTAGTAATCTATAACTTTAAATTTGAAGCCATTAAGACTTTAAACATTATTTTACTGGATTTAGCCATTCGACTGTCGTCGTGATGGGGTATCACCGTCAAAAATTTAATTGATCATACTGACCTCAGTGCATATTTCAGTTTGGCATTTATTTTATAGATCTCTGCTTGATGAACTGCTAACTTTGAGACATAGTGGAACACAATACTTCATTTAACAACAAGTGTAAATATACACACATATTAGATGCAAGAATGATAGTGCGGTTGAGAAGTTTGTTTCCCAACGTGGTTCCAAATTCAGTCTCCCTCTGCATGATACCTTGGGCAAATGTTTTCTACTATAGTCCTAGGTGAACCATAGAATTATGACTGAATTTGGTAGATGGAAACTGCAGCATTGTTCATCAAAAAATGACCAAAAAACATGTTTATAAAGAAGAGCTGTTTGCTTCGTACACCTCATGTGCCGATTCTGCACATAAGAAAGGAACAAATAATACAATGTGGCTGTAGGTCATAACACCCAGGTGTATTGCTAGTATTTAATAAAACAAAGAGGTATAATAATTGTATGGTTTGAAAGTACAGGCCTAATATTCACATAGGTCCAAATGTTATTACAGTCAAAGAATGCCCTATCAATGGAAACATATCTGCTTGTTTCAATTTGTCTACAAGAGGTAAGTAACCACTCTTACTTCATAGTTGTCCTTCTGAAATCTAATCATTCAAACAACTGTTATGTTATGAAACGAAAAATATTTCTATCAAAGTATGTAAAAGAGTAAAAAGAACTGTTGTGAAAAAACAGATTTTTTTTCTTTCTTTTTGCATTACACAGTCAAAGAAGAACTTTTGGGAAATTGATGCACAGAAAAAAAAAAACATATGCTCAACTGAACTAACTTCACATGGATGATAATTGATGAGATCTATCTAAATTTTCTTACATCAAGTTCAATGTTAGTGAAAAGAAGTTACAAATCTCCTCTTTGACTTACTGCAAATTTATTCTGTTACTTAGTCAGAAATTGCAACAGCACACTGAATTATTACTATAGGTAAAATTTAGTATGTTAATTATATTATCTCGTTGCCCCCTAAAGCCTAACATACCTGACATGCCCAGAGCTCCCTGGGTGTGGGGGAGTACTACCCATATTGAAAACCTCTTTGGTAAAAGAAATAGAATGTCAGTGAAATTGGAAATGTAGTATAATTAAGAAGGAAGGTCATCAAAAATTATGAAATCTGTCAGTTGTAAAGTTTGTGAAAGTTTTGTGTTGTTGTTCATGAATAAAGAATTCTAGAAAGCTAATCCAGTAGTTCAGGTTAATGAAAGTACTATGAAGTAGGAAAAAAAGAAGTTGTGCATAAATCTCGAAAGGCAACAAAAATTTAATACATACTTCTGGAATTGGTGCATTCAAGCCAGGGATCTTGAGATTTGGGTAGGATGGAGGAGGTCCATATCGTTGCATAGCAATCAACCATGGCGGGGGAACTTTCTCTGAATTCTGAAATAGAAAAAAAAAAAAATGATCAAATACAATCTTCAGAACATTCAGTATTTATGTGGATATATGCACCAGAATATAGTACCAAAGAGCAATGGCTCAGAACAATAAGAAAATGTGTGTGTGTGTTTCCTCTTGTGTTTGTCCTCCATCACTGCTTCACAACCAGTGTTAGTTTGCTTACATCCTCAAGTTCAGCAAAAGGAAACTGACAGAAGCACCAGGTTTAAGGAACTTCCCAACCACATGGTTCTGGGTTCAGTCCCCCTGCATGGCACCTTGGGCAAGTGCCTTCTACTATAGTCTAGGGCCGACCAAAGCCTTGTGAGTGGATTTGGTAGAAGAAACTGAAAGAAGCCTGTCATATATATATATATATATATATATATATATATATATATATAAGGCCAGATGGTGGGGGCATGCACAATTGTTGATATATTCCTGGGTCCTTTCAGACGACCCATCAAGTAGAGTCCTGGTCAGTCCTCGTCTCTGTGAGATACCTCCTCATCTGCCATGACCATGTGGAATGTGGTCAACAACACAAGCCATCAACCCAGCCAGATTCTCAGTGAGGAGAACACAGTAACCAGGGTCTGGCTTGGAAAATCTTCAGCCCCCCTGGTCCTCCCTGTATAGTTGTGAGACTTGGACACTTTCCTGGGCCCTTAGGATAAACCTGAACTCCTTCGCCACCAGGGTGCTTTGCAGGATTATGGGTTACCATTGGTTGGATTTTGTATCCAATCAATCACTCTGCTCAGGGATGTGCCTTGTTACTTGTATAATTTGGAAGCATCAGCTCAAACTGCTTGGCCATGTGTGTGTGTGTGTGTGTGTGTGACTGTCCCAATACCATTTGACAACTGGTGTTGATGTGTTTATATCCCCTTGACTTAGTGGTTTGGCAAAATGGCAAAAAAAAAAGACAATAGAATGAATACCAAGTTTAAAAAAGAAAAACAAAGGTTCAAGGGTTTGCACATTTCAATATTGTTTTCTAGTCATAAGGTGTGATGATGGGAGAAAGAGTATGATAAAGGTGGGGAAAAGGAGGAAAACAAGGAAGAAGATGGATAAGGACAGAAACGATGAAGAATAAAGCTTGAAGGCACACTTAATCATTTGACCAACAAGCTGTAATTAATGAGCCAACTTAATCGGAATTGAACTGCAGCTACACAAAAGCTAAAATAATACCCTTGATAATGGTACGGTTGGATTGTTACTAACAGGCTCTCGATTACAAAAATAGAAATTGGTTAATAAATATATGTAGGAATTCATAAATAAATACATTATAATAACTTACTGGACCAACTGGCATGCCCAGGGCTGTTCTCAGTTCATCAGAGAGATTACCAGGTTTTTTCTCTTTAAGACGTGTCTCAAATTCTTTACCCTGAAATATCAAGTCATAAGAAGACATATATATAGATAGATAGATAAATAGATAGATAGATAGATAGATAGACAGACAGGTGTACACACACCCAGTACAAAAATTATAAATAACATGAAGACAAGGTAAAACAAAAATAAACACAAAATGTGTATTAGTTTTACGCTCAGCAAAAATAAATGGAAAATCTTTTTTGTTTTGAGCTAATGCTCTTGTAACAGAAAGAAAAAATGAGGAGAGAACAAAAAAAATGGAGAGAAAAAGAATATATTTCAATCAGATGGTCACTTATAGGAAAGTAAGAAAAGGTTACTTGAGGTGTGAGTAGCAAGGGGGGACAACTGTGAGAGGTGAGTTGAGGTGTAGGTGGTTAGGGGGACATTTGTGAATCTGGCACGTATATATAAAATTACATCTATTGCATTACACTCCAAAAAGATGACCGAGAAGAAAATTTGAGCTACTTCACTGATATCTAAAGTTGGAGACTCATCAGCAATAGAAGTCATAAAGTACAAATGAATATAGTGTTAAATTATAGATTTATAACATTTTTATACATGTTTCAGTGACTGCTATGTAATGATTATATAAGATTAACCTTATACAATTTTTACTCAAACATCACTACATCAGAACTTGTTGCATCCTGAGGGGTCATGAGTACAGTGACAAATTTAGTGTATAAGTATGGGTTCATCAGGGCTCGGTTCTCAGTTAACTCTTATACATCATAGTCTTTCAGGCCATAACAGAGGAATTTAAAACTGGCTGCCCATGGGAACTACTATATGCTGATAACTTTACTCATTTAGTAGAATCTGTAGCAGAATTGGAAAAGAAATTCACAGTATGGGAGCAAAACCTAGAATCGAAGAGCCTTAAAGTTAATCTAGCTTTTTAGAGATTACCAGAGCACTTCATTTCTGCATAATATAAAAAAAGGGATTATATTTTTAGAATATGGTTTCAATTGTTGAGCTCTTGGTTTAAAGATGCAAGAAACAAAACACACACACACACACATAATATTCAATTCAAAGGTACTTGACTTCATTGTATTCCTTGCATGCATGCATTTAGGCAGAAAAAATGTAAAACACTTAGAAAAAAAACAGACTTCAACTTCTGATATGATAAAAAATAAATAAAAAAAAAAGAACATGAAACAAATATCAGGATTTACCTCATAATAAAGATCCCCATGAATGGTCAATTTTGGTTTGGTTTGCCATCGGAAGAAAGCATCATGGAGTTTTTGGTAATCAATATCAATCTTGCCAAGTTTAGGACGCACTTTCTCACGCATCTTTGCTTTCAAGGTTTTCTGATCTTCCTGGAAAATACAATCCATAAAAATGCTACATAAAACTGTAGAGAATATAACCCCACAAAAAGTGAATATTAGCAGTCTTGTTACATGTTCTTTTCTATCCATTAATTTCATCTTTAATATTGGTTTTAAATTTTGCCACAGGGCCAGCAGCTTCATGGGTGAGGCTAAATTGATTATTTCAAATCCCATTGCCCAAATCCCTTGCAAAGCTTTGGTCAGCCTGGGGCTACAGTAGAAGACATTTGCTCAAGGTGCCTTGCAATAGCACTGAACCCAAAACCACATGGTTGGGAAGTGAACATAACCATACAACTATGCCTATATATCATCATGAATGCTCTTCCTAATGTCAATCCCATTACAAAGTGTACTGGGTGCTTTTTATGTGACACCATCACCAGTGATTTTAATGAGACCCCTTCACCACTGCTTTTTATGTGGTGCCATCACCAATGCTTTTTATGTGGTGCCATCACCAGTGCTTTTTATGTGGTGCCATCACCACTGCTTTTTATGTGGTACCATCACCACTGCTTTTTATGTGGTACCATCACCACTGCTTTGTATGTGGTACCATCACCAGTGCCTTTTATATGTAAATAATTTATTAGGCCTACCTTTTCAGCCAAAGCAGCCCTCATTTCCATAATTCCAGTAGCTTTGATAAAATCTGGTAGTTCAAAAGGTGGCTTTTCAATACCTCTCTTTCCTTGAAGGTATTTACTCTTAAAACACCAATGACGTGGCACTGGAACCGTATTCCTGGTGGCCTGAAGCAAAACAAAATTAAAATATAATCCAATCACACTATCCTGTTTCATTAAACTCAAATATTTTCACAAAATCTTAAACAATAACATCATTATGTATTTTTTGTAACTAAAAAAAAAAAATAATAAATTCTTCTTTTCCAGTCTAGAAAGTGGCAAAGAATAAAGTTACCAATAAATTTCAAGCAAAGAGAACAAAGAACAACTTACTTTGAGTTGTACAAGCAGTCTTGGATCCTGAGCTGTAGCATCATGCATCTCCACTACATCAGGTCTTGATACAAGCTAGACGAAAAAAAAAAAAGTAAATACATAAAATGTTATTTCCATTATGAGAAAGAGAGCTTTTAAAACAAAAGTCAAGGATATTGATCAGAATGTTCTGGATATTTCTTTTGTCTTTCTCCTTCTTTCTACATAAATCCCATCTTCCTGCAAAATGCTCTCCACAATCAGAAATCATTAATATGCTTTAGTGTTTTATATTTATACATGTGTGTGATCATATGGGTATGCATGTCTATGTGTGACCGTGTTTGTTTGTATCTGCATCTCTCAATTTCTGGTGCGTGTATGTCTGTGTGTGATTGAGTGTGTCTCATTTTCTGGTGTGTGTGTGTGTGTGTGTGTGTATCTCATTTTTTGATGTGACCGGTCCTTTCTCCAGCTCATTATATGCTCAACAATACGAACAATTTTTATTCCCCATACTACAGGCCTGAACATATAACCTCCCTGTCTAAGCTGATCATGAATTGCATTGACTTCACTAGTCAGGTAAAATTTGGAAGGTGCACGGGCACTGCAATTTTTCTAAGGGTACATATGTTTATAAGTTACCAAACATCACAGAAACCTTGTAAACTTACCTGTTTTAATTGTGCAATACTCAAGCGAGTGAGTTTCTTCAACTTCTTCTTTGACAACTTTGGTGCCTCATCATCAGCCACTAAGTCCTGTTAGAGAAATAATGCAATGTTGCAGTGAATAAACTTGATTCGTTTGACAATGAAATTATTCAATAACCAAAAGGATAAACACCTAAATAAATTTAACAACGAAATACAATTTAAAAAGAGAAGAAGATCAAACAGAAACATTCCTGGAGACAAACCACAATAAACAAATAAAATATAAAAACTTCATCGTAAGTGAGAATCACAGAAAATTATCTCAGCAAAACGAGAAGAAATTTACATGCCAATGCCATGTGTCAGCACCATGTAAAAGCACCCGTGCCTAATACCACATGGAGTGCACCTGTACTGATGCCACATAAAAGCACCCATGCTTAATACCACATGGAGTGCACCTGTACTGATGCCACATGAAAGCATCCATGCCTAATACCACATGGAGTGCACCTGTACTGATGCCGCATGAAAACACCCATGCCTAATACCACATGGAATGCACCTGTACTGATGCCACATGAAAGCACCCATGCCTAATACCACATGGAATGCACCTGTACTGATGCCACATGAAAGCCCCTATGCCTAATACCACATGGAGTGCACCTGTACTGATGCCACATGAAAGCACCCAATACAATTTTAAAGTGGTTGGTGTTAGGAAGAGCATCCAGCCACAGAAACCATGCGAAAACAAGATGACTGGTGCCTGGTGCAGCCCTCCAGTTTGCCAGCTATCATCAAACTATCCAACCCATACCAGCAGAGGGAAAACGGACATTAAATGATGATCTTCACCTACCACCACCTTATCTCTCCCTCTATGCACCAATGATGATGATGATGCTCCACTTTACCCAAACGATAACCTGAAGTAGCACTGAATCACCTCCTAGCCAACCCTTCCCCACTACCCTTATCTCTCAATAACCCCTTGACTCTACTTTTCCCTTTCCTTTCTATTAACCATTTTATCTTTCATGCGGCACTTCACCCATCCATGTACCAGGATGTGGTAACAATGCTTTTCCTTCTACTCAACCCTCACATCACCTTCTCTCTCTCTCACTAACTCTTGATACTATCTGATCCCTAATCCTCCTGTTACTCCCTCCCCTAACACTGTCTCAGTTATTGTCTCCTCGACCACCCTCTTTCAACAATAAACCTAACTCCAATACGATCCGTCCTGGACCCCAACAAACCAGTGCTGGCTGTACAATCCGTAAAGGGGTTGGTATTAGGAAGGGCATACAAAAACGTGGTCCACCCACCCACCCATGCTTAATACCACATGGAGTGCACCTGTACTGATGCCACATGAAAGCACCCATGCCTAATACCACATGGAGTGCACCTGTACTGATGCCGCATGAAAACACCCATGCCTAATACCACATGGAATGCACCTGTACTGATGCCACATGAAAGCACCCATGCCTAATACCACATGGAATGCACCTGTACTGATGCCACATGAAAGCTCCTATCCATATCAGCATATGGTATGAACATAAAACAACAACAATGCTGCTGCCACCAACAATAAAGTCTGAATGCTATAACGGTGATATTAAAAAAAACAAAAAAGGGAGGAAGTAACTCACTTCATCATCGTCTATAATGAGTCCTCGAGCCTTTATAGGAACTTCTTCAGGTTTTTTTTCCTCTTCTCTTCTTTCTTCTGGTCTTTGGAAATCTTTTGGTTTTTCAGGATCTGCAATCTTCAAAAGAAATAAAAAGCAAATTATGGAAAATAGAGAAATGATAAGAATTATACAACTACATTCATTATTCCAGAAATTAAAAAAAAAACCCTTTAGCATTTAAACCAGCCATATCAGACCCAAATATTCTATCTATTGTTATGTTCAAACTGGTGAAATCCAGCCTCACGCACCTACCCTACAATGTCATTTTAAACATAAACAATCACATCAATCTCTTGAAGCTTTGAGATAATGCAGGATTAATTCAAAACAATATGAATAGATAAGCATCACATTTGATAGAGTAATCTGAATACTGAAGAGATAAGTCAATTTTTGATAAAACTCATTAGATAAAGTGACTCAAAACAATTGCAACTCTGACTTCAAATATGTTTGAATATAAAATCAAAGAAGAAAAGATCAGTTTTTCTAGAATTAGGATTAAGCTTACAATATAGAAGATCACTTTGAAAAGTGATGACTATGAACAAATTACATTGATGTATGTTTGGTTTTCTTTTTTAAAGCAAATGATTCTATTGTCCCACACAACTAAAGACTAAATGTCATAGAATTCTAGCCTGAAATATTCCCCAATGAAATCTCACACGAAACAGAAAAAAGATTAATTACTGAAGGAGTTAAATTCATACTACAAAATAATTTTTCAACTTCAATATCAGCATTTATAAATAAATACCTAGGGCTGTAATGAGAATAAATGTTGCCCCAACATACACCAATTTAATCAAAGCATACCTAGAAGTCTAAATAATTTTGCTTTAATTTTATTGCAAATGCTTAACAATTCATCTCCAGCTGTAATTTATTTATAAAATATACTGTAACCTTACAAATATAGTATATTAGGAAATAAAACCACAACTCTTCCTTCACTGTAAACATTCATGTGATTGTAATTGCTGTAGGCTTTGCAAATGTTGCTCGGAAGTTAATTATTGTCTTCAAACATGAAAATATTGTGCAACATAAAACAAAAATTAGTAAAATACTTTTCATATGACTTCCTAAATCCTAATACATACCTTGAAATTCTCAAATATCTTTGCAAAAACATGGTAGTTAACATCAAAGTGGCCAATATCTAACTGTTCTTGTACATACCTGAAAATAAAATAATAGAGAGTCAACAAAATGTGTGTGTGGACCCAAAATTATTGACAACCAATAAAAGTAACAAATGAAATACATTTTTTTAATGAACTATACAATAAGATTAAATGTTTAAGATAGGTTGTTAAGATTATCATTTCCTGACTATCAATTTCATATCTGAAGTGCATATTGACAATGCTGAGAGAATGTGCCAGGCAACTGTGGAGAAAACAAAACAAGAAACAATACTTCTAGAAAAATGGCAAATGTTCAACTAGAAAAACATGAAAGAAACACACCCACTCAACACAAGTGTCCCCATCCCCAGGAGTGATTAAGTGCTAGGATCAGGTACCTGCCATCCACATCACTCACTATGACAATCCCCACTAAGCCCTTAACACTGTGCGCCTCTTCCAATGATGATAGCAACTGGGCTGCCTCACCTGTTGAAAGTCACATGATTGTGTAAAATTTTCAACCAGCAACATTGAGTTGTGAGTGCCATGTGGATTATAGTCTTGCTGGAACATGCTTGCTCACCAACCACCCACCTATTTGATGCAGAGTTTGACCACCAATGTTATGCAGATAGTAGCAGTGATCCTGTGAGAAGTGAGGTCACAACCCCCAGGATCATCAGATATGATGGAAATATGGTGTGCATCACCTTCTTGGGATCCTTATTTATGAGCCTCATCAACCCATTCAAAGCAGGGTTCCAAACAACCATAATGGTGAAATGTATGTAGGAACAAATAATATAAACTTGTGTCTACCATAGTTTATGCATATATAATGATTTTGCTTAGTCATAAGGATACTAATAACCTGTTGTTAGAACTGAGGGAGTTCCAGCAACTCAAAATCCAAAAATTCAATGTTTTCAATGTTGTAAGCAGCCATATGTGGCTATGCATTGTTGGGTAACAATAACACTTGCTTTGACAACTGACCTCAGTGTTTGGTGCTGGTTTCAGCTTGTTGGCCAGCATTTCAGAGTCATTGCTCATCATCAGTCTGGAGCAGCATGGCCTGCTAGCTGTCAATGCCTATCTGCCTTTGAAAACATATTTCAAGTGAAATACATTCACTAGGGCTAAATAACAGCAGCATTCTTCCCTTTCATGGGACTGTCCCATTAAGTTGACAACATACTATCACTTTATCATGCTGCTACTGCATAAATCTCTCTCAGAGAGATTTAGAAATATATTATTTCTATAAACTAAAATTAATTCAACTGAAAATCCAAGATTGAATGAAATCTATACTTACTCTATTTCCACACTTCGATCATTTTCATCATCTTTAGCAGGTTTTTTCTTTAAGTCATTTGCATCTTGCATGAATTCTGGATGTTTCTTCTTATTCTTCTTTTTCTTCTTCTTCTTTCTTGTCCTGTTCTTTAATATGTAAAAAAAAAAGTATATAGAAAAAATGAGATTTTCAAGTATTAAACATGAAAAAAGCAATTCAAATCCATGTTAATGCAAATAAAGAAATAAAAATTACAATAGACACATACATACATACATATATATATATATATATACAATTATGAACACACACACCATCATATCTACCTACCTACCTACCTAATTGCTGTTGCTGTCATCATCATCATCACTTAACATCTGTATTCCATACCAATATGGGCAGCAGGATGGTTCAACAGGAACTGGCAAGTCAGAAGACTGCACCAAGCTCTACTGTCTGTTTTTGCATGATTTGTATAGCTGGATGCCCTTCCTAATGCCAACCACTTTACAGAGTGTACTGGCTGCCTTTTACATGGCGCCAGCAGCAATGAAGTCACTAAGTAACTTGCAAGATGTGACCCTTCAACTGATGGGAATAGTGCTGAGGGACAGAAAAGGTGTCTTGCATTAAAAGGGAAATATGGCTTTGTCTGTCTGTCTGTCTATATATATATTCTTTTATTTGCTTCAGTCATTTGACTGCAGCCATGCTGGAACACTGTCTTTAGTCGAACAAATCGACCCCAGGACTTATTCTTTGTAAGCCTAATACTTATTCTATCAGTCTCTTTGGCTGAACTGCTAAGTAATGGGGACATAAACACACCAGCATTAGTTAAGCAATAGTGGGGGGGGGGGGACAAACACAGACACACAAACATACACACACACACATATATATATATATATATATATGTATATACGATGGGCTTCTTTCAGTTTCTGTCTACCAATCCACTCACAAGGCTTCGGTTGTAGAAGACACATGTGGCTGGTAAGCAAGCTACTTACCACACAGCCATGCCTGCCCCTATATATATATATATCCCTATATATATATATATATATATATATATATATATATATATGTTTTGCAAGTTCCCAATTAGAAATCGCATATTGAAACAGATATTGTTGTACTTCAGGATGGTCCTTTTATTTATTTATTTTTTTTTGCCAAATAAACGCACACACATATTTTTTTTCTTTGCTCATTTATTACTGTTATTTTATCATTTTAACACCTGGCCATTGAATGGACTAAGTGGAGCAAGAACACACACGGAAACGAAGAGTGTTGCTGAAGAGGTCGCAGATGTGTGACGAAAGATAAAGATGAGAGGAGTGATGAGGTACCAGCCTTAGCTGTAAGGTACAACTCTACTTTCAGAACATCTTCCTGACCATTTGAGAATATACATTTCCCAGTGCTTGTTATTCCTAAGCATGTGCCACATGCAAAACCTGTTTTCTGTTTTCATCTGCCTCCTTGCATTTTTTAATTATTTATTAAGCTGCATATGACTATTTTGGATTATATATATGCACCATTCAAGCATGGCTGACGCCAGTGTCACCTGACTGGCACCCATGCCAGTGGCATGTAAAAAGCACCATTCAAGCATGGCTGATGCCAGTGCCACCTGACTAGCACCCATGCCAGTTGCACATAAAAAGCACCATTCAAGCATGGCTGATGCCAGTGTCACCTGACTGGCACCCATGCCAGTGGCATGTAAAAAGCACCATTCAAGTGTGACCAATGCCAGTGCCACCTGACTAGCACCCATGCCAGTTGCACATAAAAAGCACCATTCAAGTGTGACCAATGCCAGTGCCACCTGAGTGGCACCCGTGCCGGTGGCATGTAAAAAGCACCATTCAAGTGTGACCAATGCCAACGCCACCTGACTGGCACCCATGCTGGTGGCACATACAAAGCACCATTCGAGCATGGCTGATGCCAGTACCGCCTGACTGGCTCCTGTGCCAGTGGCACGTAAAAAGCACCCACTACACTCTCAGAGTGGTTGGCATTAGGAAGGGCATCCAGCTATAGAAACTTTGCTAAATCAGACTGGAGTCTGGTGCAGCCTCCTGGCTTGCCAGTCCTCAGTCAAACTGTCCAACTTATGCCAGCATGGAAAGTGGATGTTAAACAATGATGATGATGACAATCTACACAAAATCTACCATGTGCAATACTCAATCAAGCATTAGCTGTAGATTTCGACATATATTGTCAAATATAAGTTTAGAAGCATAGGACTAACCTCTTTTGCCTTTTCTTGACTTTTCATATCGTCATCTTCCTCATCAGCATCATTTAGAGTTGCACTTGTAATAGATATACTTGTAACTTCCTCATCATCCTCATCGTCAGCATCAGCTATTCTGACTTGATTTTCTGGTGCTTCTGAAAATAAAGATGTTCCAAAGATATCAGAAACTATTTTTCATTAATCACTTAAGCTTTGATCATGAGATATGTTGTAGCACGTTTTATTTTGCCCTAATAATAAGATAAATCACAAAAGAATCCTGTTTTTTAACAGGTTATGTGGAAGGAATCTGGGTTAGAGGGAGACCCAGGAAGACATGGGATGAGGTGGTGAAGCATGACCTTTGAACGTTGGGCCTCACAGAGGCAATGACAAAAGACCGACACTTCTGGAGGTATGCTGTGACTGAGAGGACCCGGCAAATAAAGTGAGTTCACAGCTGTAACCTACACCAGTGTTACATAACCAGCCCACTCAAAAGTACCTTGGATCGTAGGGCGACATGCCATGGTTGAGGAGACCTATTGAGTCAAGAACATCAACATCAAATCAAATGGAAATTGTAGTTGTGACCCCCGTGCCAGTAACACGCAAAAAGCACCATCTGAACGTGGCCGATGCCAGTGCCGCTTTGACTGGCTTCCGTGCTGGTGGCATGTAAATATATCCACTACACTCTTGGAGTGGTTGGCATTAGGAAGGGCATCCAGCTGTAGAAACACTTCCAGATCAGATTGGGGCCTGGTGCAGCCTCCTGGCTTCCCAGACCCCAGTCAAACTATCCAACCCATGCCAGCATGGAAAACAGACGTTAAACGATGATGATGATGATGATGCATTTAGTTGCCAACGCAATCTCTTATATTAACAAATCAAAAAGAATATTACAATTATTATTAGCAACTTTTGACACAGAAAGGTGGCAATAAACATTTCTATCAGAGAATTATTGATATCCAACTTCCAATTAAAAGATATGAAATCGATCAATAGACAAACAGATTTCATCTAAAATCTAATGTTGTAATAATAAACTTAATGGCTTTCCTGCACATATTACTGGTACACTGAACTGTGATGATAGTATTGAAAACATTCAAAGGTCTTACCAGTTTTATCTATATCTTCTGATACTGCACCTATTTCCTGAGCACGCACATCCATAAAAGCGAGAATCTTTTCTAAAGCCTGGGGCAATTTTATTTCTTTCTGCTGTCGTTCAGAAGTCTGTCAATATAAAAGGAAAGAAAGCAAAAAAAAAATAGTAAGAGATTCTTGTATACAATATAGAAGTTCAGAATTTGTTTATTTGTGAGTGTATTCCTTAAGTTTTGTGAAAACACTCCATTACACACCCCGCAAAAGTATTTTAATCTTTCTTGCATAAAATCCTTCCAGTACAATTCTGGGCTCTGGAACCCAGAAGAGAGAAAAATTCTGTACTTTATTTTATCAACAGAGAAAAGAAATTTACAACCTTAGATGAAATAAGACAACAGAAAACAAAAAAAGCTTGCATACACACAGACATATATATGAAAAATACACTTCTAACAGTGAAAGTCCATACACATCCATAAAAAGCACAACACAAAGATACATTCACAGGAAGTGTGCATGATTGTGTTGAGCGAGATCGTGCCAGTGCTGCTGGACTGGCTCCTGTGCAGGTGGCACGTAAAATACACCATTTTGAACGTGGCCATTGCCAGTACCTCCTGACTGGCCTTCATGCCGGTGGCACGTAAAAGCACCCACTACACTCTCTGAGTGGTTGGCATTAGGAAGGGCATCCAGCTGTAGAAACTCTGCCAAATCAGATTGGAGCCTGGTGCAGCCATCTGGTTCGCCAGTCCTCAGTCAAATCGTCCAACCCATGCTAGCATGGAAAGCGGACATTAAACGATGACGATGATGATGATATATATATATATATATACACACACACACTAGCAATGCACTCTGGCATTGCCAGGGTGTTATCACCTACAGCCACATTGTATTATTTGTTCCTTTCTTATGCGCAGAATCGGCACATGAGGAGTATGAAGCAAACAACTCTTTTTTATAAACATGTTTTTCAGTCATTTTCTGATGAACAACACTGCAGTTGCTGTCTACCCAATTCAGTCACAAGATTCAGTTTGAATCCATAAGGAACACACATACACACACACACAAACTCTGTTTTATATATTAAGATATATACATATAATATTTATCCCTATTTAAAAATGGATGTATTAGAACACAGAATACTGTGATAATTACCATGACAGAACTTCTCACATGGACTTTTGGTGCATAGAAGCACTCTTGTTATATCACTAGCAGGAGATAAACCAACTGCCATTGCTACCAGAGAACCAGATTGCATGATTTTGGCCTTGTCAATGGTAGAAGCTCAACAGCTGGAAATAGCAGCAACCCAATCAGTTACAGGTGTCGCAAATAGCCAGTGGGCTTATTAAAAAATAATTGATAGCAACAAAAGCAGTATTAATACTAAGATGTAATGTTTATCCCCACTTAAAAATAGATGCTGTGTTAGAAGACAGAATAATGGAATAGTTACCAAGAGAGAACAGTTATTTCATTTCAATATTTGTTTATTAATAGGCATATTTCTATTGCGCAGGACTGAGATCAGATCTGCAGCTCCATTCCAATAATATTTTGTGTAGTAATATATTTAAGTTATGAGACCCAAATGACACATGGCTCTAATTGAATCGTTGGTATATGTTGTGCGTGAGAGGGAGAGTGTTCATCATCATCATTTAACGCCCGTTGTCCATGCTGGCATGGATTGGACGGTTTGACTTGGCTGGCACGCTGGAAAGTTGCACCAGGCTCCAGTCTGATTTGACATGGTTTTCTATGGCTGGATGCCCTTTCTAACACCAACCACACCGAGAGAGTAATGGGTGCTTTTTACGTGCCACTGGTACAGGTGCCATTTGCATGACACCAGTATCTGTCACGACTGCAATTCTGCTCGGCTTGATGGGTCTTCTTCTCAAGTACGACATAATGCCAAAGGTCTTGGTCATTGCTTCCGTGAGGCCCGACAGTAGAAAGGAACTCGGCCACTTTGCTCCCATGGGGCCCAACACTCAAAAAGAACTCAGCCACTTGCCTCCGTGAAGCCCAACACTCAAAAGGAACTCAACCACTTGCCTCTGTGAGGCCCAACACTCAAAAGGAACTCAGCCACTTGCCTCCCTGAGGCCCAACATTCAAAAGGAACTTGAAAGTGGAAATTTCAGACTTACCTGAGATTTTGAATCTATTGCTGTCGTAGTGTGAGTTGCAAGGTTAGACTGAGCAGCAATGATATTTGCACTGCTTGAATTGCCCGAGGTGGATGTAGAAGAAACTATCGGTACACTTGGTTGACTGGTCATTAAAGACATAGGCGGTTGTAGTGATGGTGGTGGAGGTGGGGGAATAGTCTGTTGCTGGGGAGGAGGCTGGTTTGTTAGGGTGGCTGCTATCTGAGGTGGTGGCGGAGGTGGCATACCCTGAGGTTGCGGTGGCATCCCTTGAGGAGGAGGGACTCCTTGATGTGGGGGTGGGATACCTTGTGGGGGTGGAGGAGGAGGAATGCCTTGTGGAGGGGGAGGAATACTCTGAAGAGAAGGGGGAGGAGGTGGTGGTGGTGCCATGCTCTGTGGAGGACCTGGTGGCTGCAATCCTGACGTTGGTGGTGGTGGTGGAGGCGGTGGCGGAGGTGGACCACTAGCCTGGGTCACAAACTGTGGAGGGGGGAGCTGATTATCTGAACTTTGAGGGGGTGGTGGGGGTGGAATAGGCATCATTTGAGCTGCAAGAGACAAAATCAGGTATTTTATTAGTTATTATAGTAATATATTAACATTTACATGTATTAATATTTAAAATAATAATTTCTTATGCATTGGTGCCACATGAAAAGCACTCCTGCCAGTGCCAGGTATAAAGCACCCATGCTAGTGTGACATGTAAGGCACTTGTGCCATTGCAATACATAAAGCACTTGTGCTGGTGCCGTGTATAGAGTACCTGTGCAGGTGTCGCGTTATTTTATCTTTTAAATGATATCAATTCAAAGACATGAACAACTAAATCAAAACAGCAAAACATTGAATTAATGAAGAGATGGTCACCTGATTGCATTTGGTGATGCATAAACTTTTGTTGTTCTTCTTTCTGTGCAGCCTCTTGTTGTTGTTGCATGATAGCCAGTTGTTGTTGGCGCATCATCTCTGCTTCATCTGCCTGGTGCTGATCTAGAATCATCTGTTGGGAAACAAAATGAAAAAAAAGAAAAAAAAACCATTAACAAAGCAAATAAATTTCTCACCAGAGACTAACATGAACACACTGTGAAGTGGTTTAACCCTTTCGATACCAACCCGGCTGAAACCACCTCTGGATCTATAGTGCAAATGTCTTGTTTTCAAAAGTTCTGAATTAAAATCTTCCACCAAGCCTTAATCACAATTTATGCTCTTAACACTAGCTTAATGATAACGAAGTTATTTTACTAAATTCTTTGTTATATTTAAAATTAATTGAAAGAATCACAGAGCATCTCAACAGAAATATGGTAACAAAAGGGTTAATGGATATATAAGACACCACATGAAGCAACACTTGAATATAAATAGAACACAAAAATATACTAGAAGTGCAAGTATTCAAATTTAAACCAATAGCATGATACATTAATGTACTCATATCCAATTTTAAATATTATCATAAATCTCTTTAGTACCACCTTGATAATGCTTGTCCATGAGGGGCCCTGTCCTGTCGACCTTCTCTCCCAACCCACATTTCATTCCCTAATATCCAAACAGCACTGGTGCTAGTGTCATATAAGAGCACTGAGTACATTCTGTAAAGTGGTTGGCATTAGGAAGGGTATTATCAAGCCATAGAAACCATGCCGAAGCAAACAAGTAGAGCCTGGTGTGGCTCCTGGCTTTTGCCAGCTCCTGCCAAACTGTCCAACCTGTGCCAGCATGGAAAACAGACAGCAAATGATGATTTCTAGCTTCTCACTTCAAAGGGAAACTTCATTCTTTAATTTCTTTCTATTTGCTTTTTTGCTTCTGAGTCTCCTTGCCACTCCCTATCAAACCAGACCAAGGTCTACATTCCTCACTTGCAAAAGTTTCAGTATTTACAATTATCTACCATTCTCATTTTGTGTTAAGTAAAAAGTCCATCTTTCAATAATCCTTAATAGTCTTCATCTCTCTTCACATTTTGTACTCATTCATAACTTCTGTATTTCTATTAATATTCCCATTCTGGTGTCTCCCACATGACCATTGCAGACACCAACCACAACACATATAACTGCCATCAATTCTTAAAGGTTTCATAAAACCAATTCTTTTGACTTTTACACTTCCTACTAAGAATAAAGCACAAAATAGAGATGCTGATATCAAACTTAAGCAGAGCAGAGGTGCCTTTCTTGTGGAGGTTTATGGATCATGGGATGAAGAATTCTCATAGTTACCCTTTGTTGTTTTATTAGCATCTGTTGCTGTTTTTCAGCCTCTAATAATTGCTGCTGCTGTTGAACTTTCTCCATCAATTGAAGGTATTCTCCTCCAGCAGCAGAAGCAGCAGGTGATGCATTTGGGCCAGAGGGTGGAGGCGGTGGAGGTTGTGGTAATGGTGGTTGTGGTGGTGCTTGCTGGGACATGACAGCTGCTACAGCTGCTGCTGCTGCTGCAGCTTGCTGCTGATGCTGTTGAAGGGCCAACATCTGTTGCTGGAGAACAACTTTTTGTTGAAGTTCTTCGTCCATTTCAGAAGGACCAGCCTGAAGAAAAAAAAAAGAAAAGAAAAGAAAATGTCATGAAATTAATGATTAGAAATAAAAATACTAATTGCTAATACAGACATTTTGTTATTTTAAAATAATAGAAATGCTTAACAAGCTGGAAAATATTTCATCTGAAAACAAATGTTGAAACAAAAATGTATTAATTATTGTTATTCATTTGTTTATATTTGGTTACAGGTTCCAGTCTTTTGTCACCTTGACATCTTCCACTTTTGGTTTCCAGCATAAATTCTTGCATTCTTTCACCTGTTTTATTCCTTCAACTGCAGTTATGGTAGGGCACTGCTATTAATAGTTTCAACTGCTACATTGATCTTCTCCATCACTCTTCCCGCTACAGCACAACTCCTGCATATTTCTCACTCTCTACCCTTACCATTCACACTCCCTGGAACCAATTCCATTTTTTTTCCACAAACTCTCAGTATCATCCCTTACTTCCTTAATTTCTCCTATCCTTCCGCTATACAACCTTCATTTTGCAAATGGTTCCCTTCCCCTTATTACCTCTCCCTTCCTCCCTCCCACCTCATGTACCTGACTTCACTCCTAACAATTTGCACCTCTTTCATGTATCACCCCACCCCACACCATCTCTGCAGCCACCTCCAACAAATATTCATAAATGACCACACCCCCACCCACTCTATTTCCCTCTATCCATCTTCTACTTGCCTCTCACACTCCCACAAACTTGCTCACCCACCCATACCACTTCCCTTTCATTCACCTTCTCGCAACTTGAAGATATGCTCAGATACATCTTCACCCCCCATTCTCTTTTCTCTTCTAGCTGGGGTAGGCAAGTATCTCCCCTACATCAAGACACTTGTTCCTCTCCCTCTATTATTTGTTATATTTAAAATTAATTGAAAGAAACACAGAGCATCTCAACAGAAATACAGTCACGAAAGGGTTAAAGGTAAAGAAAAAAAGACTCATTGGATAATGCAGACATACTTCTAAGTAGCTATGTTATGGCTAGAATAACTTTAATCATAGATCTGCTCAATCACAGATGATCTGGGGCTAAACAAGGAATCAGGTTTTATAAATGGCACATACAGAAGTAGTAAAAATAAATTCAAGAGGAAAATCTCAGATAAACAAATGGAGAATAGACTTCATATTGTAAATACCAAATTTCATGATCCACATAAAAATTAGACAAAGCTAAGATAAATTGATATTTTTTAAACATATTTATTCCAGTGTTGAAAACACGCATGTGGGCAGACATGGAAAAGAAAACATGTAACAAAATTGTTAGAATGGGAGGAGTGACATGAGCTACAAAAGCTATAAATTTGAAACCTTAAATGTTAACATTGTATTCACTAGTCTGAGTGGCTGTGTGGTAAGTAGCTTGCCTACCAACCACATGGTTCTGGGTTCAGTCCCACTGCATGGCACCTTGGGCAAGTGTCTTCTACTATAGCCTCGGGCCAACCTTGTGAGTGGATTTGGTAGACAGAAACTGAAAGAAGCCAGTCATATGTGTGTGTGTGTGTGTGTGTGTGTATGTTTGTGTTTGTCCCCCCCCCCAACATCGCTTGACAACGATGTTGGTGTGTTTATGTCCCCATAACTTAGTGGTTCGGCAAAAGAGACTGATAGAATAAGTACTAGGCTTCCAAAGAATAAGTCCTAGGGTCAATTTGCTCAACTAAAGGCGGTGCTCCAGCATAGCCGCAGTCAAATGACTGAAACAAGTAAAAGAGTAAAGAGTAGTCTGTAGCAACAGCTATAAATTTAACTCAGAGAAGTTAAGTTTCTTCATTGTCCCAAAAATCACCTTGGTAATGCTTGTCCATGAGGAGTGCTGGTACCACATACAAAAGCACTGGTGATGGTGTTATGTTAAAAGCATTGGTAATGGTGCCACATAAAAAGCACTGGTGACAATACCCAGTAAATAACACCCAGTACACTCTGTAAAGTGGTTGGCATTAGGAGGGGCATCCATGCCAAAACAGACAATGGAGCTTGGTGCAGCTGTCAAACCGTCCAGCCCATGCCTGCATGGAAAATGAACATTAAATAATGATGATGATAATGCTTGTAATAAAACTTTAAAGCAATGAATGTCCCCATAACTATTATCTCCTTTAAGAACTGGTTTCCATTACAATGTCTATTCACCATTCTTCAAGGTAATCTAAAAAATACTATTATCAGATAACGACAAACAGCCACATTCTCAAGCAGAATATGCAATATGCTCATAAGAATAAAAATATATAAATTAACATACATCTTCATCCGATGCAGGATCCAGGTCCACATCTGATCTTGAAGGTTGCTTCTTCTTGTTCCTGTTGAAAGAAAATTATTTAAACAAATTATATCACACTTGTCTGTAAAATAAATCCTTATCAATATGATGTTAAGTTTCAGCAGAAAATATTTATCTAGTTATATATTTGGTTAATCTTAGGTTTATCTACAGTTGTTTAATAATATATTAATGCATCAATATGCATGGACAGTTAATATATTGATTTTGTAGATTGCTGTAAAAGCACCCACTACACTCTCGGAGTGGTTGGCATTAGGAAGGGCATCCAGCTGTAGAAACTCTGCCAAATCAGATTGGAGCCTGGGGTAGCTATTTGGTTCGTCAATCCTCAGTCAAATCGTCCAACCCATGCTAGCATGGAAAGCAGACGTTAAACGACGATGATGATGATGATGATGTATATTAAGTATCTCAGGCCACCTTCGGTCATGCCTGACCATGGGTATCATGTCTATTCATTTATTGTCTAGGTTGGTCTGATTGGCTTGAGCAGCGCCTCCTGTAGCTATGGAGACCAATGTGAGAATGACAGTCTCAGTCGCATCTGTGTGTAGATTCTGGTCTGTCGGCTATCGATCCCTTATGTCAGGCTCGCTTTTCTGCAGCTGACAGCTTCTCTTCACCGATCCGTAGCTGTTTGAGAAGTGTGCTTTTCCACCTGGTGCGGTCAACTGCCAGGTCCTCCCAGGAGTTGATGTCAATGTTGAGCACCTTCATGTTCCTCTTGCACACGCCCTTGTACTTCAGCTGCGGGTGGCCCTTGTTCCTCTGTCCTGCTGCGAGTTCTCAGTAGAGAATGTCTTAAGATTCAGCTGTTGTCCATACGGCAAACATGGCCTAGCCAGCGTAGTCAACGTTGTCTCAGCAAGGTGTACATGGGAGGTCAGCACTAGTCAGGACATCGGTGTTGGTCACCTTGGCCTGTATAATGACCTTATATATATATATATATATATATGTATACACAGGGTCGGCCTTAGGAGGTGTGGGGCCCAATTGGTAACAATTTTGGTGAGCCTCAGGTTCCCAGTCAACTTGCACCAAGGTCTAAAGAATCATAAAAATATAAAAATCCAGCCATTGAAACTATGCTACCATGCAGTGCTATGTAAAAGCATTCAGTCCATGCTGTAAAGTGGTGGTGTTAAGAAGGACATCCAGTTACAAAAAACATGCCAAACCAGACAGGTATCAGACGTAGCCCCTGTCAAACTGTCCAACCCATGCCAGCATGGAAAATGGATGTTAAATGATGATGATGATGACCTCCTTTAGTTGCTGAGAATCTAAGTAATTAGCAAACCTTCCTCCCCTGACCAGGCTTCCATTCAATGCAGAGTGAACTCTGTTGCTTCTACTGCTTATATAACACTAGTAAGCTGTGTATCACCACAGTACAAGTACAATTAACTCTCACACAGTGTCTCCCTTGGAAATCTCCCACTAAACACTTTCCTAATCTTTTATGCTTGGAAATAAACTACTCCATAACATCTCTGGAGGCACCCAATGGAGCTTTCCAGTTTGGGGGAGCCCACAGTGGCTCTTGACAATGCTCACCTCCTCAAACTGAAATTAAAATGATTCCCTGAGATTTATTAACTTTTAACATCTTGTTGAAAATTTTAAAGTTAAAAACCTCAATCCTGTAATGATTTTCTTCCAGAACAGAGATGTGTGGATGTTAATAAGTTGTTGCATGAGAAGTTGACTGAACTGCACAAAATAGAAGTCTTTTACAATGAATCATTTTTTGTGGCAATACAAATACAAAAAATAAAATACATAAATTATTAAGAAGCACTGGTGCTGGTTCCACATAAAAAGTACTGGAGATGGTGTCACCTAAAAAGCACAAGTGTTGGTGCCATGAAAAAAGCACCCAGTACTCTCTGTGAAGTGGTTGATATTCGGAAGGACATCCAGATGTAGAAACCAAGCCAAAACAAACTATGGAACCTGGTGCAGCTCCTGGTCTTGCCAGTTCCTGTCAAGCCGTCAACCCATGCCAGTATGGAAAAGGGGCGTTAAATGATGATGAAATTCTTAGCTTGAAAGCAAATTTTCTTTCTACAGAAAGAGGTAAATCAGTTAAGGAACACTAACTCATGCACTGAACCAAAAACACACAGGAAGAAATAAAGCTTTTCAAGCAAAACTTACCTTGAACGAGATTTCATATTTGTATTTCAAATTTGATCCTAGTTGACCAAAATGGACAATTCTGAAAGGTCAAAAAAAAAAAAAATTTTAATCAATAATTTTAGAAAGATTTTAGTTTCATGTACCATACCTATTCCTCTCATTCCTTTGTGCTCTGAATTCTAATCTAATCTAATCAACCTAGCATTTAATCTTTTCAGATTCAATAAAAAAAATAAACACTTATATCGAAATGGGCAACCACATGACTCCAGGTTCAATCCTATTGCGTGGCACCTTGAGCCAGTATCTTCTATTATGGCATCGGGTCGACCAAAATCTTGTGAGTGATTTTGTTATACGAAAACAGAAACAAGCCCATCACACATAAGTGTGTCCCCTATTACCGCTTGACAACTGGTGTCGGTGCGTTTACATTCCCGTAACATAGCTGTTCGGCAAAAGACACTAACAGAATAAGTACCAGGCTTAAGTACTGGAGTCGATTCATTCGACTAAAAATTCTTCAAGGTGGTATTCCAGCATGGCCGCAGTCTAATGGCGAAAGCAAGTAAAAGAAAGAAAGATGGGATGAAGAAAGCAAGGCAATTACCGCAAAACAAAATCCTCCAGAATGCGAAGATAGTGAAAGAGAATGACAAGATAGGAGAAAATGTTGTCAGTGGTGGAACTCTATAACACCATTATTTCTGCTGGTTTTTAAGCACAATTAGATCTGAAAATTAGAAAGTTTGTTGTTTATGTAATGTTGCTTATAATTAGACACTTCTAAGTTATCTAAATACACATCTCTCTCTCCTCGCAATACACGTTTTTAAGATTACATTAATTTGCCTCCCTCAAGTAAACAATATTCCGCTTTCATTTCGTTTCAGTAATCTAAATCATGTTTTTATACATGCCCCATTTCTTCGAAATTCACCAGATTCACCGATAAAAAATAATTAAAATAAATAATGAACATGATTTAACAGCAGATCAAAATAATTAAAATAAGGATAATAAGCATGAGTTAACAATAACAGATAGAGATATAGGTGAAAGTGTGGTCAGTTTGTGATGTATTCACACCGATGTGTGGCTAAAGGGATAATGTGGGTATAAAAAATAATAATAATGAATGTTTAAAGAGGGAAAGAGACGGTGATTGTACCGTAAGATCACCAAAGAGACAAAAAGAAAAAATGAGGGAAGGACTGTAAAATTTGGAAGTGTTTTATACCTATTAGAATATTTAAAACAACAAATTAGTAATTATGGCAATAATTATGTTAATTATAATTAGTAATTACATTAAGATTAAAAACAAGTGTAGTTTGGATTTGTTTCTATTATTTTCAAACATTTAACAGCGATAAAACAATATAAACGAACGATTTAAATGTGATCCGGAAGAGAAATAAATAAACTTTCCGAGTAAAATGTTTTCTAAACGAACAAAAAAGTGTAAGAAATTGACCAAAGAAATTAATTCAAAGTTAAATGAGGAGAGTGAAATAATATAGAGAAGCAATATAGAGTTGATGAAGGAGAGAAACTCACCGAGGAATTAATTTAAAGTTTGATTTAGGGATCGAATAAACAAAACATAAAAATTCACAGAAAGAAATCCTGGGCCAACGCGGTCATTAACAGGAAGTTTTAGCGTAAACTGGATTATAAGGTCGTAATAATGTCAATTGTTTCAGTTTATACAAAAGTTTGTAAATCGTTCAATGTTTCTAACTTTAATTCTAAAAATTATAACTATAAAATGATAACATTCGTTTTGTTATATAATTCAAAATTATATATATGCAAATATCGACTGCATGAAAGAATATTCTTATTTAATAAAAATATACGTTATATATTTCCTAAAACCAAAATCTTGTAAATTTCTTACGTTTATAAGGCCTTTATCCGAAAGAAGTCCAAAGTGCAACAAATATTCCTTAATTATTGACAAAATATCTAAATAACGACAGTAATTAAAGATTGTGCCGTAAATGATAATTTAAGACCAAAGGAGTTATCTCCCTTCTTCATTGGTTACTCTTAGGTCAACATTCCCAAAGCTTCGAATTGAGAGCCTTCAAACCCAGACTATGTGTTTTGTATGCATGTCATTGCATTATCCGATGTATCTCTTCTTTGTTCAAGATTATAAACTGTGATTTGAGGGTCATCGTTTTTTTTCATTGTTGTTTACTGCCAGGCCATCTCTGATCTGGTTGGCTTTTGATCAAAGCAATTCAACTGTCATTCCCACCACCACGTCATTCTTTTTGGTTTTTAAGAGTTAACCTAGTAAGTAGGAAAGCAGATAAATCACAAATCCCCTCAGGTAGATGGCCCTGCTCACTATGCAGAAAAGGAGTAGGTAGTAACTCTATAAGATGTACCCGGTGCAAGCTATGGACACATAAGAGGTGCAGCAATATCAAAGGCAGATTAACTACGAAGTTAGTTTTTGTATGTGGCAGATGTTCAGGTGCAATAAACACTGTAAACAAACAGGAAACAACTTCTATCTCATTCCAGGGAGAAAAACTAGAGGTAGTCAATAGCTTCCGCTATCTGGGTGACCAAGTTAGTAGTGGGGGTGGGTGCGCTGAAAGTGTAGCTGCTAGAATAAGAATAGCCTGGGCAAAGTTTAGAGAGCTCTTACCTCTGCTGGCGACAAAGGGACTCTCACTCAGAGTAAAAGGCAGACTGTATGACGTATGTGTACGAACAGCCATGCTACATGGCAGGGAAACATGGGCTGTGACTGCTGAGGACATGCATAAGCTTGCAAGGAATGAAGCCAGTATGCTCTGTTGGATGTGTAATGTCAGTGTGCATACCCGTCAGAGTGTAAGTATCTTGAGAGAAAAGCTGAACATAAGAAGCATCAGTTGTGGTGTGCAAGAGAGACGATTGCGCTGGTTTGGACATGTGGTGAGAATGAATGAGGATAGCTGCATGAAAAAGTGCCACACCCTAACAGTTGAGGGAACCTGTGGAAGAGGTAGGCCCAGGAAGACCTGGGCTGAGGTGGTGAGGCAAGACCTTCGAACATTGGGCCTCACCGAGGCGATGACTACTGACCGAGACCTTTGGAAATGTGCTGTGCGTGAGAAGACCAGGCAAGCCAAGTGGGATCGTTGCCAGTGCCATCTTGAGCGTGACCGTTGCCAGTACCACCTGACTGGCCTTTGTAGGGTTTTCGAGCGAGATCGTTGTCAGTGCCCCTGGACTGGCTCTTGTGTGGGTGGCACATAAAAGACACCATTTCGAGTGTGGCCGTTTTCGTGTGGGTGACATGTAAAAGCACCCACTACACTCTCTGAGTGGTTGGCGTTAGGAAGGGCATCCAGCTGTAGAAATTCTGCCAAATTAGATTGGAGCCTGGTGTTGCCATCAGGTTTCACCAGTCCTCAGTCAAATCGTCCAACCCATGCTAGCATGGAAAGCGGACGTTAAACGATGATGATGATGACACATTTGTATGCATTAAAAAATTCACTACATGACATTACCAACTTGCTTTGAGTTGCTGAAGGAGCAAATAAACAAGGGAAATACTGAGTCAATATGATGAGGTAGAACCAAGCATGTTTTGTGTCTGTATGTGCATTGGTCATTCGGTGGTGTCTGTTTATGTTCTGCTACTGTGTTGGGTCGTTCATGCTGAATATGTGGTTCTATGTTGGCTGCTTGACTGGTGCAAGTTACTTGATAATTCGCCTGGTGATGGCTATCTCCACCATCCCTTGACAGATTGCTGTATTTATAATGGTCATGATAGCTAGAAGGATAGACATACCAAGGAGTAATTTCTACCTATGTAAGTTGCCTCCTGTCCACTTGAACCTTAAATGACATGGCTCAGGTTGTAGGTCAAAGGGAAATCCATCCATTACTTTTTGACAGGACAAAGAAATTTCTTTCATGCCTGTTTGGCCAGTGGTGGATCAGATGAGCAAGAATCCTTAGATTTGGTTTCGAATCTCAGCTCAGAAAAAGGAAGTGTTAGTTTTTACACTAACCCACTTCTAACACTGTTAATACTGTTCTGACCTCGTCTACAGAATTCATATTTTTTCTGTCCAAGTGATTTTGAAGACTGTGGAATAAATGATAATCAGATGAGGCAATGTCTGGCAAATATGGTGGGTGGGGCATCGTTTCCCATTCAAACTGCTCCAGCCTTTGGAATGTCATCCTTGCTGTATGTGGCTGAGTATTTTCCTGAAAGAACACCTTTCATCTTGAAACCAAAGATGGTCGTTTTCCTTTTTGCACTGGTGTCAATGAATGGTTGAATGACCAAATTGAAGCTTTTCTGCTTGGTCCTCAACAGTTACAATGGGATTTTGTTCCACCAGGATTTGCAGGACATCCTTGTCAAGCTCTACAAATCTTTCAGAACAAGGCACATCTTCTAGGCTGTAGTTTCAGGCTTGGAATTTTTGGAACCACTGTTGACACTGGCTTATGCTTATTGTCTGATCCCCATGTACTGCATTAATATACCTCACACTTTCTGTTGTGTTGTTGCCTTTATTGAACTCATAAAGCAAATTATGCTGAATAAGCTCCTCTGTCACTTAAAATCAAACTGCACTCTTCAAAACTTGTGCTAAGAATAAAGATAAGGTAAAATTGCTACCTGCTTTAATAGCAAGTTGATGCAAGTAGTTTATCCTGTTCCCCTCCAACTTTTAGTTCATACAATTGAAAAACCCGTATTATTTATGGGATGACCCAATATTTTTGTTATGGTAGGGTGTTACACTGAAGCTTCACAAACTCTAGCTGTAATTCTTCTGAAACAGAAGCAACAGAAGCAAGGGCGGTGGAGAAGCAAAATGCATGAATTCCTTTTTTAATGTCAAAAAATATTACTGCATGCAGATCTAAAATTAGAACTTCATATTCTGAGCAATGTGCATCAGTCTTTTCTAGAAGTCCGTCAGATCAGAGGGGAATGAAAGATTGAATATCAAAATGGGAACACTAAGTTCAGGGACTTCATTTTCTTTTTTAACCAAGAACAACCTGATTTCTTCTGACAAAGCAAAATCCTTTACAGAACACTTCTTTTCTTTCCAGGAGTCGGTTGAGTTTCCATTTAACACCCTAGCACCAGGGCTGAATTAATACCCTTAAAAAATTTTGGTCCGCTCATATATAATTCAAAATATCAACAATAAGAATTGGAATTGTATGCCAAACATATCTCTTGTTTTTGTTTTGTACAAATCTTGAAAAGGGAATCAAACCATCAGGTAATAGATGTTCTTAAAGAATTCTTCATTTGGGTTGTCGTTTTAAGGAGGTTTGCTTCCATATGAATATGAGTGTATGCATACACACATGTATTTCCATCATCATCATTTAACATCTATCTTCCATGCTGGCAGAGTTGGATGGCTTGACAGGAGCTTGCAAGCCAGACAACTGCACCGAGCTCCATTGTCTGTTTAGGAATGGTGTTTACAGCTGGATACCCTTCCTGACACTAACCATACTACAGAGTGGACTGGGTGCTTTTTACATGGCAAGGTCTGCTAATTACTGATCCAATTGTCCAATCTACTCCTTGAATAAGCACAAAGGTGGCTGAGTACTCTACAGGCATGTCTACCCAAGGTACAATTTTTCAGTGAGAACCAGCTTGACAGTATGAGCAAGGCCGGACCTTTGAACAGGGCATCAAGCAGTTTCCTTTTCACTCAATTTCATTAACAAGGTTTGAGTTGACCCAAGGCAAAAAGACACAGCCTCAAGATATCACACAGTTCAAACCAGGGAACTCATGATTTTATATCTCTTACAATAAAGAACACTGAAATCTGTTTGAGATTTTTTATTAAAAAATATGTTTATTCTTATCATAAATAAAAAAAATGTCCTTACTGAAAATGACAAAACATTGGGACACTTTGGAGATTATTGTTCTTGGACTGGTGTGATAGTAGTAGCTGTGAAAATGCTAGCTGGTCAATATGTGTTGCTGTCCCCATCTGTCTGTTGTTTTGTGTTGTCATAGCACTCTGGTCAGTTGTTCCTTCAGCTGCTCTCTTCCGTGTCTGGTCTCATGTTTTATGTCCTCCTTCTGTTGTTAGTGGCTAAGATCCCATTAGTTGCTTCTGCTGTTCTCTTCTGCGTCTAGTCTCATGTCCTCCTTCTGTTATCAGTGGCTAAGATCCCATTGGTTGCTTCAGCTTCTCTCTTCTGGGTCTGGTCTCATGCCTCATGTCCTCCTCCTGTTGTCAGTGGCTAAGATACCATTGGGTTCACCACTTGTTACAAAGAAATGTCTTTTGGTGTCTCTCCTTTGCCATCTGTTCATTACGTTTGTGCTGTTCCAGTGCCTGAGTCAGGTACCACTCATCATCTGTTGTCTGTGGGGTTAGCTGTGCTGAATATATATAGTGTAGTTTGGCTCAGAAAGAAGCACACCCAGATTTTTGTAATGATGCGTCTGATGAAAAATTCAGAGGTACACCAACCACAGTGACATAAAAATCCATCCTTCCATCCATATCAAAATGTGCCCCAACACAAGATACTCCACCTGCAAATATGCCTACCTTTTCCCATCATATTCTTGTACCTTTCATTCTCCACCTATTGTGGGTCTTCTGGTGCCTTGCTCACCCTGTTACCCCACACCTCAAAAAACACCTCAATTTTATGCTACCTCCTCTCTTCAGAGTTCCTACAATAGATTACACAGAATTAGGTTTATAAGTCTGAAGACTTCACTCTATCACTGCCCACAGGCATAGTATAGTAAGTAAAGATATTGGTTAATGCAGTGCACTAAGAGGTTCTGAGTTCAATCCCAGACAAGGCCGTGAGGTAATTTGCAAAAAAAAAATCAACAGAAGCAAAAGTGTCACAAAATGAAAACTGTACCCCTGAGGATCAAATAAAGGATTAGGTTTGAAATTCTGAAGCCTGCTAGCCACCGGATCATTTATCAGGTGAAGAATGTTGCCTTCAGACTTAGTGGGGGCTAGAAGGACCCAGAGACACAAACTCATACAGAAAAGGAAGTTATGGAAGCTGAAGGATCCTTCGAATGGTGAGAGATGTAGAATTGTTCAAAATGAAGCATTTGGTGAGGAGGAAGAAATAGAGAAATATGAGGTAGAGGGCAACTGTAAGTTCTTAGGGAATAACTTACACTGAAGTTGACAAACCAAATCTGTGGTTGGAGCAAAGCATGGTGTTGGTGGAATGGCGAGGGTGACAGGGTCAGAAATGAGAAGACACTGGTTTGGAAAGAATGGAAAAGCAGGGTTAGTGAAGAACTATATCAGGTAGCTAAAAGGGAAGCAGAAAGGAAGGGGTTTGCCACTGTCATACACTGCAAGGTGTTCCAGCATGCTTGGCTGTGTATCAAAGAGAATCAGGATGTTGTGGAAGAGAAGTATGTATGGACGGAAATGCTATGCTTGCACTTAGTGATTCTGAAAAGAAAGAGGTGTAGAACTCCCAGTTGCCCTCTACTATCACCGAGATGCTTAAAATATCTGATGCAGCATTTTGTTTCTTACTGGTATTTATGCCAAGGTTGGCTAAACCTTGGTTATTTGTCTGTTCACATATGTGGCTCATGGAAATATGTTGGTTAAGCTCTTTCTTACCACAGTTAATATAAAAGTTTCAAATATTTCACGTTTTATAATTATTTATTGGATATGAACTGATACCAGCTGTGTAAGTGTTGTGGGAACAGCCTTTCTTTTGCGGAAAGGGGGAAGAGTGTCCCACAACTATTACAAATAAACCCAAACATAGAAATATTATGAATTTTTTCTTAATTTCAACCCCTTTTATTTTAGCTTTGTACTCTCTGACTTTCTCAACATATTTTCCATTCAAATTCTAACCCGGTAGATACATATTACTGTAGATCATCATCATCATCATCATCGTTTAACGTCCGCTTTCCATGCTAGCATGGGTTGGACGATTTGACTGAGGACTGGTGGACCAGGTGGCTACAGCAGCCTCCAATCTGATTTGGTAGAGTTTCTACAGCTGGATGCCCTTCCTAACACCAACCACTCCAAGAGTGTATAGTGGGTGCTTTTATGTGCCACCAGCACGAAGGCCAGTCAGGCGGTACTGGCAACGGCCATGCTCGAAATGGTGCTATTTACGTGCCACCGGCACGGAAGCCAGACAGCTGCTCTAGCAACGATCATGCTCGGACGGTGCTCTTAGTGCTCCACTGGTACAGGTGCCATCACGATTTCGCTTTGGATATATTAATTTCATCACTCTGTTACAAAACACACAACATTGTGTAGTTCGCACTAGAAATTGACAATGATTGAGAATATTTACTTGAGTCTCTCCTGTCCATCGTCTTTCCCTATGGGTCGGCTGAAAAGTATATAGGCTGACCAAGATGCTCCCACAGAATGTAACCAAATGAGGCTTATTTTTCAACATAATCCCTCTTGCGATCCACACACTTCTTCCATCGGTGTTGCCATGCTTGGATCCCATCGGTGAAGAGGCTTTCATCATGTTGGTCAGCTGCTACAAGGGTAAGTGAAATAATACCTTAGAAAGAAGTAATTATGGAAGATCTACTTCCTGGACCAGGTGATGAAAGTTATAGAGAAAAAGAATTAGGCTACATGGGGAAGCTAGGGATAGGCCATAATAGAGGAATTTAGGACAGGATGCTCATGGGAACTATTACATGAATCTGTAACAGAACTAGAAAAGGAATTCCAAGTGTGGAAGCAAAACCTGGATTCAAAGGGCCTTAAAATAAACTTAGCAGAGACTAAGGTAAATGGTCCTGTTCCATATGTAGAAAAGATGTAGATAATTTGTTAGCTAGGGGCCCTAATTCACAGTCTCCAACTGGGTTATCCTTATATCTTTTCCATAGTAACATACCTATCTCTATTATTCTTTTTAACCTCTCCTCAATTGTCACAAAACCACCTTCCCCCAGTGAAAGAGACTTTGTTTTGTCTTGCAAGTTACTTCATGATCCTGCCAGTGCTATGAAAAAAAGCACCCAGTGCACTCTGTAAAGTGGTTGGTGTTAAGAAGGGCATCCAGTTGTAGAAAACATGCCAAAACAGACAATAGAGCTTGGCACAGATCCCTGGCTTGCTAGCTTTTGTCAAACCCATGCCAGCATGAAAGACAAAGTGCTAAGTGATGATGATGATGATTTATCATGCCGGACTTCATATAGGAATGCAAAATTTTCCAAATAACATACAAAATAGCTCAGAAATGAATGTAAAGTAGGAACTAAATAATAATAATAATTGATTCTGGTTTTATTGGCCACAAGGGCTGATACAAATTAAAAACATATAAGGACAAAGACAGGACGAAGGTTACAAAGGGTTTTGTCCGAAAAGAAAAATGTTCGTGTAAACAATGGAAAAACAGAGAAAGATATAACAAATAAAACTCCCAAAAAGGGGAGGTGCTTCGAAAGGTTACACGTGGAAAAACCCATAAAAGCCACGGGAGCCTGGTCAGTAAATAAAAAGGGGTATAGAGCTCCTTCTCCTTTTATATTACCTTTTTTACAGGTGTATCCTCAGAATTAGTCCGTTCATACTGGCCATTCTTCCAACAGTCACCCATCTTTCAAGAAATTTGCTATGAGACAGCACTTCCCCCTCTACTCTCATCTTCCTTTTCAAGTGGAACTTGAAAAAGTTGATGAGGCCTTGGCCAAAGAGGAAAGTGTCTGACTTTAGCCCTTTCAAACAGGTCCACCATACCACCTCTTTCGCTACAGCCACTAGACATAGGAAAATTGCCTTGCCCTTCCGGTTAAAGGAGGTTGGCGGGTCAATCTTCACGATGGATTCAGCTGATAACCAGATCCGTCCCACGTGACAGTAGTTGTTTGACATAAACCCACAGGTCAGCAATACTTGGGCACTGGACGAGTGCATGCAGAACGGTTTCGTCGTCCTGAGCACGCACCTTGGGCAGGCCCAACAGACGGCACTTCCGTGCCGGTAGAGTTTATCTCGAACAGGCAGCGCCCCTCGGTAGCACTGCCGGGCAAAGGACATTTGGAAGTTATCCATGGGCCTCGGCCCGAAAGTTCTTCCATAACTGATTATCTTCGACACCTAGAGTTTCCCCAAGAACGTTGTCGCACTTTTCCTCCACTAACCCTCTATAGAATGCTAGAGTGGAGCTACTACCGATTGCATTGCCCACCTGACTGAGGGCGGTAAGAGCTTGGCGGCACTCGAGGTGCCAAGTGCCTTTTCTTGGTCTGCGTTTGATCCAGGATTGCAGCTCTGTTAAAGAAACGAGCTGCAGAAAATCGTGTCTGACGAACGGCGACCACATCTGTTCACCGTCCAGGAAACGCTTGAGATGTCGTAACCTGAGCGCATGTTTGTGCATCAGCAACCACGGCATGCCAAGGCCTCCGTTAAGTGGCTGTTGACAGCAGATGGAGCGCCTGACCAATGGTACCTGACCCTTCCACAAAAAGTCAAAGCAAACGTACCAGCATGGCCAACCAGTGGTCGGGACAAGTGATGACGGTCAAGCGGTAATAGATGACGGATGCGATGTACGCATTCGCCACCTCCGCTCGACCTTTCAGGGACAGCTTCCTCTCGGACCATTTCTGGGTGAGATTGGGCACCCTGCTTGTCACTTCTTCCCAGTTTTTCTCCACCTGGAGGTCCGGACTGAACCAGATCGTGAGCAGTTTAACAGGTCCATCTGTTCAGCGCCCTACGACGCTGTTGGATGGCATGGACTTGCCCCTCCATGTGCCCAGTTGCAAGCCCACTGACTTTTCCACGTTAATTTTCGCACCTGTCACCGCTTCATACTCGTTTAGTGTCTCGCCAATCAGGTCAATATGACTGTGGCTCGACACCATCACGGTAATGTCGTCGGCATAGGCAGACACGCACTTTCCACATCCCATATCATGCGCCTTGTTTAGTTTCTTAACTAAATCCCGCTCTGTTTTCTTACGTTCTACAGCTAGAGCCTTACTAAGCCTAATCGATTCTGCTCTAATTGCCCGCTTCAGGGCGAACCACCAGTTGTTATTGATGATTGCCCCGGTTAACGCCCTCTTAACTAATAAATTAATCCGGTCTCTAGGCTTTGCACACCGTTAACGACGTGTTTAGCTTCCAGTAACCAGGACCTTGTCTATGGAGCCTATCTAAGTCGACCATACAGATCAAGAATTTGTGGTCCGTGTAGCCGACTATGTTGAATTGTGGACACCCTATGCTATCCTTATCCACTGGCCTACAGAAAACTCTATCTAAGTACGATCTAGACGACCCGATGCGATTAGTCCAAGTCCACATTGGCACATTCGGGTTGTCTAGTCGATACCTGTCGGACAGCTGAAAGTGTCCGAGCAGGTTGGCGAGGCTCTTGTACCCCCCTCTCCTATCAGATACACCCGTGCCCACCCTATCGATACATTCGTCTAAGACAGCGTTCCAATCCGCAACTAGCACTAAAGTGCGAGAAGTACCCAGGAAAACCTCCAGACGTTTGAAATAATCCAACTGCCCTGCTCCTGTCGGAGTGTAGGCAGCGCTGTCACTACTATCGACGTCTGGGACCACCAACTTTTCTGGATCCAGGAAGACTGCCTTTATTTTCAAATCCAGGCCTTTCCGAAATAGCACCGCAGTACCCCACCGCCCGCTCCCGGCTGACACGGAGATAGAAAAATCTCTTATCCGCCGAAAAGGGCTGTGAGTTCCTGCGAGTCAGGGAGCCTGGTTTCACTAATGGCTGCTATATCTACACTGTAAGACCTCAGGTTGTTCAACAGGTGACCCTGTTTCCAAGGCGACCCAAGGACTTTCACATTTATACTGCCGATTCTGAGTACTACCATGTTTTAAAAAAGGAAAGTATATAAGGAGAAAAAGCTTTACTTACTGTTGTTGCTTTCTGGTGGGGTGGCTCCCCTGTGCTTCTGTGTGGCTATTTCCACTAGATTTTGGGAGAAACTTCTCCCTGGCGACCCAACATCATTCGGAAACTTTTCTTTTATTTTATTATAGTTTTCTTGGGTTATTTTTAGTGTGAGTATGTGTGCTGGTGGTGCGTTGTATAAGGGTATAATGAAGTTTGTGGTATTTGCATTTGTACTGTTTTTTTAAAGTTTACTAGATGTTCATTTTTGGTGTTAATAGCTGTTACATTTGTGGTGTGTGTGTGTGTTGGTGTTTGCGGTGGAGAAGGTGTTGCTATTTGTTGTGAGTGTGTGTTGTTGTTGTTGCTGATGATGTTGGGAAGCTCACCTTTTTCACCACCCCCACCTTTGTCAATTGTTTCTTTTGTCTACTTTCTCCTTTTTTCTTTGGTGGCACAGTGTGCCACTCTCCTTTCTCACTATCAGTAGTCACACAATCCGAGCTGATCTGATCTGGAAAGGGAATGTTTGTAGGGGCTGGCGATAATTCTTTCGCAATTTCTGTTGTTATTGTTGCTGGTTCTGTTGTTGTTTTCTTTTTTTGGTGTGGAGGTCCTTGGTGTTGGTGTTGGTGGTGTGGAGCCTTTTGGTTGTTGTTTCTGTTGTACCTCCTGTTGTTGTTGCTGCTGCAATTTTCTTTTTTTTTTCCGCCTCCAATCTCTGTTTGTAGATGGGGCAGTCTTTTTTAAGGTGTTGGTTGCTGCTGCAGAGGTAGCACTTTGGCCTTCGCCCCTTTACAGCAACGTGAATTCTGGTGCCATCCGGCAAGTTTATTGAGTTGGGTATGGCATTTATGGTATCTTGTTCAATTTGAACAAGGAGCTGCATGCCCATACCCGACTGGTTTTCTTGTGCACCTCCAGAATGGTGGCAGTCTCTTCAATGTCAAAGAGCACAGCTGCCACTAGCCAGGAGATGTTCAGTTCTGGCGGCACTTGATCTAGTTTTATTTTTGTCACGCGCCGACCAAGGTATGTCAGCACGAGCAATAAATCGTCCGCCTTCAGCGATGTTGTGGAGTGCCGGATGGCATCCTCTTCCATTGGGAAGCGCACTTCCACTGTTCCAAAGCGCTTCCCTTTAGTTACGAAATTTTTCTGGACCCATATGAGCTTTAGAGCTATCTTCAATCTCTGTGGGGTAGCACTCTCCATCTTTTGATATCTTGTGTTGAACACCTTGTATACTATTGTCCTTCTGTTTGTTGCTTGTATTAATGCTTGTGGAGTGTTAAGAAAGACATTATTTCCGTCTTTTCTTAACAACTCCTTAGCATTCTTTATTTCTGCCATTGTAACTTGGATTTCTTCCGAGCTCTGCTTAGCTGCTGAAGCGAAACCGTTACAATGGCTACTGGTCTTGGTGTTGCTGGTGTTGTTTTCTTTGTTCTTCAATGTTGTGTTCTTTTCTACCTCCTTCTCCGGTGTAGGAGCAATGGTGGAGGTAAGAGCTGGGAAGTGCACATCTAAAAGTCGGTTGAACAGGTTGGAAACAGGAACGCTGCACGTGGCAGAACGTTCCTCAGCATTTGACTCTTTGCCTTTTATGGCGTCAGATGGGCAGGATTGTGTGCGACTAGACATGTCATTCTTTTTCGGAGGGTGTAATGAAGAAAGAAGAGAACAGCTGGCTGCTCTCTTCAAAGACATTTTTTCAAAATTGATATTTGTTAAAATGGAAATTTTAAAATGTTCAAATGAAAATTTCGCCCCTAAATGGGGGAAATTTTGCCTAACCGACTAGCTCCACAAGAACCTAGTTGGCTTGGCTACACAAATATATAAAAATTAAAACAGGTTACAAACGATTTTCATGCAAAAATGACAACAACTTACAGAGCTTCGGGAGACACGTCTGTCCGCTTGAAAGGCAATAATAATAATGAGAATTACAAAATCTTGAGTGATTTTCCCATATAGACTGACCAAACTACTGAAGCAAGAAGACTAGATACAATCACAGCCCTCCTGTAACATCTGGCTTTGCAGCCCTCTCATGAAGTTCGGCTTTATGTAGCTCCCGGCGGACAGTTTTTGTGGAAACTGGTTTCTCAACATCGTCATTAAGCCCTGCAGTAATTTTGGGAGCTGTACTTTTGCGATTCTTTATAACAATTCGCAGAAAATTCCGAAGGCCCTTATCAGAAAGCTTTGCTTTTCTTCCAGAGTTTTGTTTTGATGAGGAGGTTTTTTCCTCTTTCTCAAAGGTTGACATTACTTTTGAGACAGTATTTCTTGATACATCAAACATTTCGGCTGTTTTCGTTACGCTAGCGCCTGCCCTACGAGCACCAACAATTTGACCTCTTTGAAAATCCGACAGATCTGTCATTTTAATGAATTTTAATTACCTTTTTCCGGTGATACCTGAAAAGAAATAGTAATTTTAGCAAAAAAATATTAAGCAACACTAATAATAAATAAAAAAACATAAAAATAAACAAGATTTTGACGGTTTTATAGATATTTCAAAATTATGATGCTAGGTGTTTCCATTATTTTGACCAACTCCTGTATATAGAAATGGGCAACCACATGGCTCCAGGTTCAATCCCACCGCGTGGCACCTTGAGCAAGTATCTTCTATAGCGCAATTTTTCCTTCATATTTGTTCCCAGCAAGTTGTTTTACACCTATTAGACTATTAAAAAAAAAAAATTTGTCACCGGGTCAAACACTATAATTCAGAGGCCATGGATTGACGATATGTGACGATGTAAATGTTCCGAGCCCTCTCCCCACCCTGCCTTTCGCGAGCGCACGTCTTTTTCTTCATATTCGTTCGCAACAAGTTGTTTTACACCTATTAGAATATTTTATTTTTTTATTTCCCACCGGGTCAAACCCTTTAGTTTGACCCGGATTCCTACCCCTTTTATCCGAACCAAAATAAGGGATTTGCAGCATATTAGGAGATCAGGGTACTTGATTCCACGCAAAAAATCCGAGTTTTTTTTTTCCTTAGTGAAAATCGGACAGGTGAAAGGATCAAAATTTACCCAAACATTTAACAGCGATAAAACAATATAAACGAAGGATTTAAATGTGATCGAGAAGAGAAATAAATAAACTTTCCGAGTAAAATGTTTGGCACTATCATGCTATTAGCTGTCAGAAGTGAAAGTGCTCACTGCTAGTGAAGTATCTGTCTGTCTGCCTGCATGCCTGGATAGTGCCAAATGTTTTCTAAACGAACAAAAAAAAGCGTAAGAAATTGACCAAAGAAATTAATTCAAAGTTAAATGAGGAGAGTGAAATAATATAGAGTTGATGAAGGAGAGAAACTTAGAGAAACTCACCGAGGAATTAATTTAAAGTTTGATTTAGGGATCGAATAAACAAAACATAAAAATTCACAGAAAGAAATCCTGGGCCAACGCGGTCATTAACAGGAAGTTTTAGCGTAAACTGGATTATAAGGTCGTAATAATGTCAATTATTTCATTTTATACAAAAGTTTGTAAATCGTTCAATGTTTCTAACTTTAATTCTAAAAATTATAACTATAACATGCTAACATTCATTTTGTTATATAATTCAAAATTATATATATGCAAATATCGACTGCATGAAGGAATATTCTTATTTAATAAAAATATACGTTATATATTTCCTAGAACCAAAATCTTGTAAATTCCTTACGTTCATAAGGCCTTTATCCAAAATAAGTCCAAAGTGCAACAAATATTCCTTAATTATTGACAAAATATCTAAATAACGACAGTAATTAAGGATTGTGCCGTAAATGATGATTTAAGACCAAAGGAGTTATCTCCCTTTTTCATTGGCTACTCTTAGGTCAACATTCCCAAAGCTTCGAATGGAAAGCCTTCAAACCCAGACTATGTGTTTTGTATGAATGCCATTGCATTATCCGATGTATCTCTTCTTTGTTTAAGATTATAAACTGTGATTTGAAGGTCATCGTTTTTTCGTTGTTGTTTACTGCCAGGTCATCTCTGATCTGGTTGACTTTTGATCAAAGCAATTCAGCTGTCATTCCTCCCCGCCATTCTTTTTGGTTTTGAAGACATATCTCTCAGTCTACACAACTCATATGTGTCGCCCCAGTTTTAAAATGATAGAGTTCTAGAATAGAAGGGCCTCAGAGTTAACCTAGCAAAAACCAAAGCCTTAGTAAGTAGGAAAGTAGACAAATCACAAATGCCCTCAGGTAGATGGACATGCTCGATCTATAGAAAAGGCGTAGGTAGAAATTCCATAAGATGTACCCGGTGCAAGCTATAGACACATAAGAGGTGCAGCAATATCAAAGTGTCTTATAAATAGGACAATGAGACAATGTGATATAGCTTATTTAATGTTCTCATTTAGTGTCCTATTTATAGGACAGTGGGACTTAATGGGTTAATATGAAAAGTATAGAAAAAATAACAAAGTAACAGGACCTAGTTATTGAATTACAGAGACTATGGAAAGTGTGGGTAAAATGTATCCCAGGAGATATAGGTGCATTGGGAACTATCCCTAAAGATTTGAACAGATGGATAAAGGAAATAGGTAGAAAACCCAGTTTAGTACAGCTGCAGAAAACATTCTTATTAAGTACAGCTAGGATACTTAGTGGGGTTCTTGGCATCTAAGGTTACATGCTGCAACCCAATAGGAGGGTTCTTGGCTTCTAAGGCAACTTGATGATGATGATTTATCATGCCGGACTTCATAGCAATGAAGCTATTCATTTTCCGATGACTAAAGTGAGTTACATTTTATTTCATGGTCATAAAGTAAAAATATTAATTGGATTCTTAATGGGATTCCTCAGAATATGAAACTGTAACAAGTTTCTTAGAAAATATATTACAACTGTGCAAAGAAATATTTTATGCAAAATAGAAAAGAATCTGAACTTTTGGAAGCAAACTTTTGCTTAAGATTAAATCAGTTACAAAGAAAATCGAAAGGATATCAGCAGTTGTTGATTTTAGAAAGAAGAGATTGAAAATATATTAAGTGTTGTTTAATAAAATGGAAGGAAAATCAGCAATTTAGATTTTTTAAAACTTTATTTTGAAAAATAGACAAAGTTGTGTACATTAAGGTGATTATAAAATACATTCATTTTTGGTTATGTATAATGATTTAATTCTCTAAAAATATAGGAATGCAAAATTTTCCAAATAACATACAAAATAGCTCAGAAATGAATGTAAGTAGGAACTAAATAATAATAATGATAATAATGAAGATCTTGAGTGATTTTCCCATATAGACTGATCATACTACTGAAGTAAGAAGACCAGATACAATCACAGAGGACAAAATAAACATTGTGTAAGATCATAGATTTTTCAATTCCTTAGAGTAAATACCAAAGAAATTGAGAAATATCAGGATTAATCCAAAGAGCTGAGGAGATTGTGGAAGACCAAGACAGCAATTATTCCTGTAGTAACCAGGGTTGTGGAGTCGGAGTCGTGGAGGCAAAGTTTTTTGTTTCAACTCCACAGTCCTGGTAGTAACTGGTTGACCTGGTTCAACTCCCAAAATGCTCTAAAAGATTGAAAAAGATTGGAATTAAAATTCGCATTGCTGACCTGCAGAAAAGTAACATCCTATATTCTGAAAGAATCCTAAGGAAGATTCTCGAGATTTGAGGAGACTTGTTCTCACCAAACATCAAGATACAATACCTGCTGACTAAATTAGCATAATAATAATAATAATAATAATAATAATAATAATAGTCCTTTCTGCTATAGGCACAAGGCCTGAAATGTTGGGGGAAGGGATTAGTTGATGTAATTGATAGTGTTCAACTGGTACTTGTTTCATCGACTCCCAAAAGGATGACAGGTAAAGTTGACATCAGTAGAATTTGAACTTAGGACATCAAGACAGAGAAAATGCTGCTAAGCACTTTGCCGAGCATGCTAACCATTCTGCCAGCTTGCCACCTTTAATAATAGAACAAGGCCAACAATTTTTGAGTGGAAGGAGTTTGTTGATAACAAGGACTCCATTACTTGACTGGATTATTATTTTATTGACCCCAAGAGGATGAAAGGTAAAGATGGCCTCAGCAGGATTCAAACTCAGAATGTAAACCACTGGAACAAACATTTCAAACCTTTTCTTCTAACATTCCACTGGTTTTATTGGTAAAGGATCAGCAGTGGTTAAGGTACAATAATTTTCAGAAATTTAAAACCAATTAAAAACCTTTTTCTATCCAACAAACTTAAAATTCATAATATAATCAAAAAGCACAATTAGACATGTAGCGATGATATCGATACTGAAAGAAGTTTTTTATGAATAACTGCTTTGTTAGCTACTTTTTACAAATAACAAATAATTTGATCTATAAACATCTAACTTTAGATTATAAAAGTTTTTAGATTAAAATTTAATCAGAAAAAAAAAACAATGGATGATAATATTAAAAATGTGAATAACACAGCACTTTCAGTTTATAATACAAGGCAACTTGCTGACATCCAAGTCAAATGTTTTCTCAGAATAAGTGTATAAAAAATTTGATGTAAAAAAATATTGTCCAAAGTTGACAGATACCATCTGTAAGAACATGCCAAACTTGTGATAAAATTTTAAGATGTTAATTAGTCCTTTGGTTAACGGATTCATAATAAATGCTGAAAAATATAAAACCATTAGAAAAACATTAAAATGAGGCAAAAAAATTATTTAAAAAATAACAGAACTTCATTAAATATATTTATTACATAATTTTCTACTTTCATTGTGATCCTTCTCAGGTAAGATGCAAAAGGTTTGCAGTCCAGGCCCTCTGCAAAACTTACAAAATGTTGAGCATGATTAGGGGCAATAGGTGCAAGGCCATCAAGTTGATAGAGGAGACAGCAGAGACTGCCTCGAAATGATTGCAAATCAGGAAGTGTGAGCCTTGGAAGGAGTAGTGCTACTAGGGCACTGCTAACTGGACACTCGTAGCCAGGGCTTGATTAATAATGGGTAAAGGTGTCTGATTGTTGGAAGACCTGAAACACCTAATGACACTCATGAAATATCAATAATGATGTGTCCAGGTGCATCACAGAATGAGGTTTGGAAATACTTGAAGTAGGATTTATGTTTTGATTATTACTATATTTTCATGCTGTCATTAATTTTGTGAGTCATTAAGGCGGCAAAATGGCAGAGATGTTAGCACGCCGGGCAAAATGCTTAGCAGTATTTCGTCCATTTTTACATTCTGAGTTCATCCTTTTGGGGGACAATAAATTAAGTACCAGTTGCGTACTGGGTCGATCTAATTGACTGGCCCCCTCCCACAAAATTTCGGGCCTTATGCCTAGAGTAGAAATGATTAAGTGAATGTTAAAGGTACTCACAGAATGGGGTACCTTTAGGTTAATAGTGGTTCTTGCCCCCTTTTTCTTTTGTAGTGGCCCTTTTCATTATATCAAGCACCCACCTAAGTGGTGAATGAGATATCATGACTAAACTTAACACGGATGATAATTAATATATTTTACTCAAATGGAGATTCCAAGATACAAAGAAAACAAGCAAGACTGTGTGCCTAAACTGTACTATTCTGCCCAGAAATATAACATTGAAAATTAATTATTCTTGTTCAAGCATGTCTTCAGCCATGATATATACTTACCTCTCATTTTATTTTAATTATCATTACTAGCTTTATCGTGTATAATATAATTACTATTAGAGGTAAAATTTACATGCGTGGACAGGATGTCAAATGCACTTTTGCCAAAGGACAAAAAATTGAACTAACACAATGCCAAAAAGACACAAAGCCGAACAGCATTTTGTCTGTTCAGCTTCATATCCTTTGGCAAAAGTGCATTCGGCATCTGGTCCATGTACCAAAATTTACTATGTTAATTATGTTACCTCACTGCTCCCTAAAACCAAACTCTCCCTTCAATATGCCCAACACCTCGTTGGGGTCAGTACCACCCATGTTGAGAACCTCTGGGTTAACAGAATCAAATTGCTGATTGAGCAGAATATTTTACAACAGTCTTATGTAGATGGACTGATTCTGAGAGAAATAATCAGTAAACAAAATATGAATTTATCCAAATTTTCTTGTTGGCCAGATATTCTGTCCAGGTAAACTGCTATTCAATATTTAAATTTTACCCATAAAAGGATTTTGATATAGTATAGTATTCAATCAAAATATAAATCAAATTATAAGGTCCCACCACTTACACAAGAAGCAAGATGCATCCTTACCCCCATTTTTCCACTGAGGATCTCCAGAAAGTCAGAGGTGGTTGTCAGAGAATTTCTACAACTTCACCAGCTCCAATTTCTGATCTTCTAATTCCCCAGATTGTAATCCTGTGGATTACTTATGTGTAGAGCACAGCTGAGAAAGACACCAACCACTCTGCCTGAAATATCAAGGCTGAGCTGGTGGCTAAGATCAAAGTGGTGTTCAAAGATCTTCCCAGGGACTTCAAGAGGAATGCAAGTGCCAGGTTCTGAGGCTGTAGTGGAAGCTGAGGACAGCTTGGTTGGGGAAACTGTTATCTCCCAGCCATAATCTACTGAATAGTTTTTTTTTTAAATACTTTTAATTTTTGGATGGGATATTGTGTTTTCTTTTCCTTTTATGCAAACTGACAAATTTAGCCTGAACACTCTGATATACAGGAATGAATTTAAAAGAGAACACTGTGAGAAAATTAAGGTAAAAGCAAGGTTGAAACTTTTAAAAAGAAAAGAATTCCGTACCAGATGGCAGTAATTAGTTAAAACCTAATTTGTCGTCTTTGGATGGTTGTTTCTCAGGGTAAGTTTTAATAACGTCAATCATCAGAAAGAGAAACATACAAGCAAATGCACTGAAGAAGCCAGAGAGAACATTCAGACCATAAGAAAACGACAAATAGTTCATCCAGGGCCGTGGCATCCAGTTAGGGTCAATGGACATCTGGGCAAAGATCAATGAATCCATGAAGACCAAAGCAGCTACAAAAATAGATAATTGAGATTTAAGTGTAAGCTCTGAATATCTTACACAAGATATTGTCAAAGTCATTTATAAACATTAATATAATCATCAATATATTGTTATATTTCAGGATGGTCATTTTTTTTTCTTGCCAAATAAACAAGCACACTATATATTCATTCTTCATTTTTTTATTATTGTCAGGACTGGCTCCTGTGCAGGTGGCACGTAAAATACACCATTTTGAGCGTGGCCGTCACCAGTACTGCCTGAATGGCCCTCGTGCCGGTGGCACGTAAAAGCACCCACTACACTCTCGGAGTGGTTGACGTTAGGAAGGGCATCCAGCTGTAGAAACTCTGCCAAATCAGATTGGAGCCTGGTGTCACCTCCTGGTCCACCAGTCCCCAGTCAAACCGTCCAACCCATGCTAGCATGGAAAGCAGACGTTAAACGATGATGATGATGATGATGATATATATATTTATGTATATCATGGCACTCCGTTGGTTATGACGATGAGGGTTCCAGTTGATCTGATCAATGGAACAGCTTGCTCATGAAATTAACATGCAAGTGGCTGAGGACTCCACAGACACATGTATGCTTAATGTAGTTCTCGGGGAGATTCAGTATGACACAGAGTGTGACAAGGCTGACACCCTTTGAAATACAGGTACAACAGAAACAGAAGGAAAGAGTGCGAGAAAGTTGTGGTGAAAGAGTACAGAAGGGTTCGCCACCATCCCCTGCTGGATCCTCGTGGAGCTTTCGCTCAATAAACACTTACAATACCTGGACTGGGAATCGAAACCGCAAGCCTACGACTTCAAGTCCACTGCCCTAAGTACTGGGCCATTGTGCCGCATCCAACCCATGCCAGCATGGAAAACAGACGTTAAACGATGATGATGATGATGATGATGAGACACACATGCAGTTTTGTGAGCAAAGGTGACAGATATGAATGAACAGTGTAAAGACTCTCAGGAATTCAAATTTTATTAATAAATGTCAAATATATACCTGAAATCCCATTGAGAACACAATTGAGAATGAAAAGCTTCATTTTCCTGTCTTTGTAGACTGATTCAGTGGTGTAGGGGGACAAATAGAGCAAAATCAGAAGAAGCGAACCAAGATCACAGAGAAGTGTAAAGATGGCAAAAGCCTGCACTGCTCGGAACCAATCTAAAAATATAAAGCAAAAGTACAACAGATTGATAGTCTTTCCTTTCAAAGTATAATGTAATAAATGCATTTATGTAACATCAAACCATGAGGACAGAATTGTAGAAGTCATCATCATCATCATTTAACATCCATTTTCCATACTGGTATGGGTTGGACAGTTTGCCAGGAGCTGCACCAGGCTGGCTAGCTCCTGTCAAACCATCCAACACATGTCAGCATGGAAAACAGATGTTAAATGAGAATGATGTATTGGATATGTTTTTTTTAAAGACATCTGGGAGAGAGTTGACTGTTATTTTTAGCAAGACAAGTGACCATGTAACAGCTTCCTCATTGTTTTGGCAGTCACAGAAATTATTGTTACTAGACTTTTTCGGAAGATGTGGGGAATGGAAGACGAGTTTTACTAAGTCTTAAATATAAATCTGTAACCTTGGAGAGAAACGGTGGAAGAAGTGGACCCAGGAAGACATGGGATGAGGTGGTGAAGCATGATCTTCAGATGTTGAATCTTACAGAGGCAATGTGATCAAGACTTGTGGCAAGTGACATATCAAGCCAAGTGAAATCATAGTTGTGGTCAGTGCCAGTGATATGTAAAAGACACCCATTATCCTCTTGGAGTGGTTGGCTTAAGGAAGGGCATCCAGCCATAGAAACCAAGCCAAATCAGACTGGAACCTGGTGCAGCTTACCAGTTCCAGTCAAAAAGTTTAACCCATGCCAGCATGGAAAACAGATGCTAAATGATGATGCTGTAACTGTCTCTGCTAGACATTGTATTCTACACCAAGAGGTATTTTATGGAAAAATGGGGTAGGAATGCTCCTTGCTTCTCGTGTAAGTGGTGAGACCTTATAACTTGATTAACATTTTGATTGATAGCTGTACTACATTCCCCCATACTCATATATGTGTGTGTGTTTGTGTTTATCCCCCCAACATCGCTTGACAACCGACGCTGGTGTATTTACGTCCTCGTAACTTAGCGATTCGGAAAAAGTGACCGATAGAATAAGTACTAGGTTTACAAAGAATAAGTCCTAGGGTCGATTTGCTCAACTAAAGGCGGTGCTCCAGCATGGCCACAGTCAAATGACTGAAACAAGTGAAGGAGTAAATATTGTTTACTTCTTGACTTGAAGTGAGGAAAATAATGGATAACAAGTCTCAAGGTAAAAGAGGTAACAAATGCATAACAAAAACATTCAATACTACCTCGATGGAATTTCCACACTGACTAAAAGAATCAAATGTTTCAAACAAAATACAATTTCAAAAGAAACCATCTCAAAGTTTTCAAAACAACTGGAGAATCTCCACAGTTACTGTTTAAAAAGTAAATGCATATTCTTTAAGTCAATATATTTTAATGTTTCTCAGATAAGCTCCTTTTCAGAACTATTACAGTCTTAAAACCGTTTTTCTAATTATTTTTCCCAACAATATTTCAAGATTTGGAGATTTGATCTTTCATAACACAATCCAGGTAAGGAAGAGATCAGCACACAAAATAATCGAATGTTTATGGAATTACAAGAAAAGAAACTTTAAAAAAGATGTTGAGGTTTCAGTCATACATTTTTGAATTTCTGTGGTTTGACTAAATGAAGCAACAAGGAAGTTTGCATATTTTCCAAACTTTTGTTAATTAACAAAGAACATATAATTAATGTTTTTTTAAAGGAAGTTTCGAATTAAATATTTGTAAATCTATTTCTTTTCCTTTTAAAACGCAAGTAAACAATAATTCTTGTCTGTATTTATGTATGTGTGTGTGTATACACGCATTCTTATTGCGTCAAAAATATGCTTCTTCTACGTATTCATCATAATGTCCTCTCAATAGTTATTCAATCAATTTATTTTTAATTATCTAATTTAACTTTTCTCGTTGAGCTTGAAGACATTTAATAAAATTTGCTTGGATTTTGTAAATATCGTAAAAATTCCTTCAACGTTTTCGTGAACATTTGTTATTTAGAGAAACGGAAATCAAGTTCTGGCCACCCAGTTAGAAATAACCTGGAAATTTACATTCTTTCATAAACATAGAAAAAACTTTGAGACTGAGAGTTTCAATAAGTTTATACAAACATTATTTATGAAATAGATGGCTTCAAGATCAGATATTTAAATATTGCTGGGATGCAGCTGGATATGTTTTTATATATTGATTGCCAAAACGTTGAAATGAAGGGCAGAAATGATAAACATCGTTGGCCACCTAATTAATTTGAGTCATTAATTACCATTAAATGTATTTGACAGACAAATATAGAAATCCAAAGGAAAATAAAGAGACATAAAAACATTTTCTTACGTGGCATAATGTTATAGCTGGCATCATTGAATATTGTTGAGTGAATCCACCAACAACCAACATAGGCATGCATAGTTGGGTCTCGAGGTTTGATGTAACCTGAAAGACAAACATGCCAAAGACCTACGTTTGCCATGGGGCTGTGGACACGGGTCCATGACTTGATCCAGTAAGGAGAAGCAAAAGCCACAAACGCACAAAAAAACGCACAAGTTATACAAATCGAACTCAACGTAAACAAGGTGCGGCCCGCCATATTTGTAATTCTTTAAACTCTGACCTACTTCTTCCTTCAGGTAAAAACTGGATTAATCAACAGGTGGACGAGTCCATTCGTATCACTAGCTGTAACAGGTTGACTTATTTATTCACGAAACAATTACACAAATAGATAAATAAATAATTCATTAAATATAATATAATATAATATAATATAACACTCTTCCTTGAGGTAAAATTGGATTGCTGAACAGATGGACGGGTCCACATATATTCTTGGGTGTAAGCAGGTCGACTTATTTCCGGAACAATATAACGTATTTATATAGGGTCGGAGCAAAATGGTCAAGTACGGTAAAATGAGTAATTTCTGACTTTTCACTATTTTCTCCCTTTCCTTAGAAGCATTGCATCATTTTCCTCTACTATCGCATCATCTTTGGGAGTAAAAACTGGTCAGCTTCGTTATTATTGTTGAAGTTGAGAGAGTTTGAAACACAGATGACAAGTACTTTTTTTCTCAAGCAATTTTCCATCAACTTTGACCCAATTGAAAACGTGGTTGCTAATAAAATATCAGGATAAATTTTGATGCTTAACAATCAATATTCTTTTCTCTTTAGGATTTCAAGTCAATTTTTCCGCCACACTAATGTCTAACTTGATCATTTTCAATTTTCAAAACGTGATGCCTAAAGTGGGACAAAATGAGTAATGATTAATTTCAATAATTTATTCCTTTTAACGGCATGGTGCGTAGATATATTGGGAAGAGAGCCACTCGAACAGAGGAAGCTATAGAGAATTTTTTATGTTGAGTTGTCCTCCTACCATTGTTTAACAGCTGATGTTGGTGTGTTTATGTCCCCATAACTTAGTGGTTCGGCAAAAGAGACTGATAGAATAAGTACTAGGCTTACAAAGAACAAGTCCCGGGGTCGATTTGTTTGAATAAAAGGCGGTGCTCCAGCATGGCTGCAAATGACTGAAACATCATCATCATCATTTAATGTCTGTTGTCCATGCTAGTATGGGTTGGACGGTTTGACCAGGGCCAGTAAGCTGGAAGGCTGCACCAGACCCCAGTCTGATTTGGCATGGTTTTCTACAGCTGGATGCCCTTCCTTACACTAACCACTCTGAGAGTGTAATAGGTGCCTTTACATGCCACCGTCATGTGTGACACTGGGGTGCATTTATGTGCCACTCGCATGGGTACCAATTTGCATGACACTGGTATCTGCTATGACTGCAATTTTGCTCAGCTTGATGGGTTTTCTTCTCAAGCACAACATAATACCAAGGGTCTTGATCATTACTTCCATGAAGCCTAATGCTCGAAAGGAACTCAGCCACCTTGTCTCTGTTAGGCTCAACACTTGAAAGGAACTCAGCCACTTTGCCTCCATGAGGCCCAATGCTTGAAAGGAACTCAGCCTCTCGTCTCTGTGAGGCCCGATGTTCAAAAGATGTTCTTTACATGCCACCAGTATGGGTACACTTGGCTTCACAGGTCCTTTCAAGCACAGCACATCGCAAAATGTTTTGGTCACCAGTCATTGCCTCTGTGAGGCTCAAAGTTCAAAGATTATGCTTCACCACCTCGTCCCATGTCTTCCTGGGTCTACTTCTACTACAGGTTCCCTCTACAGTTAGAGATCAGCACTTCTTTACACAGCTGTCCTCATCAAGACACATCACATGACCATACCAGTGCAGTCGTCTCTCTTGCACACTACAGCTGCTTCCTCTTATGCCTAACTTTTCTCTCAAGATGCTTACACTCTGTTGAACTTGCACACTGACACTGCTCACCGTTGCCAGCAGAGGTAGAAGCTCTCTGAACTTTGCCCAGCCTAATCTTATTCTCACAGCTACACTCTCGGACCATCCACCTCCACTACTAACTTGGTCACCGAGGTAACGGAAGCTATCTACTACCTCTAGCTTGCCCCCTGGTAGTTCATGACATCTATTTTCTGCACATTTTCAGCATTTATTGTACCAGTGCACCTCCAGGCAACATGGTTAGAATATAAGATAACAGGTCAACACTTAGTAAAAGAGGTTAGGAAGCTAAAGGTGGTGGGTGAAATAAAATAGCATAAAATAAATTAAAAAATAGTAGAATACAATGAGGTATGGAAAAGTTTAATTTTCATGATAGATCTAAGGATATAAAAGTTTTAAAGTTTCATCGATGAAAAAGATTAACCCTTTCATTACCAACCCACCTGAAACCACCTCTGGCTCTGTAGTACAAATGTCTTGGTTTCATAAGTTTTGAATTAAAATCTTCCACCAAACCTTAGTCACAATTTATGTTCCTAACACTAGCTTAATGATGACTAATTTTACTAAATTCTTTGTTATATTTAAAAGTAATTGAAAGAAACACAGAGCATTTCAAAATAAATACAGTAACGAAAGGGCTAGGGATATATAAAAGGCTTATGGATGTGGAAGTAGATATAAAAATAGATAGGTGGATAAATAAGTAGACAGACAGAAGGGCAAGTTAAGAGATAGAGAGTTTAATTTACTTGTGGTGTGTGACTTGTAGAGAGCCTTGTTGCTGTGTGTTACAGTTTATTTCGTTAGCACTTTTGAACCAATGATTCTTCATCAGGCATTTTTTATTTTAGTTCTTATTAGATGATGATTATTGCTAGTGCCAGTTAAAGATCCTGCAAGTAGTAGATGTATTTCCATATATCTGGTTCATTATAGCAGTTAAGGCTAGGTATCATCTTCTTAAGGAAGTGTGTCTTTGTGATTCTGAGGTTAACATGTCTGCCCTTCTTGCCAGTGTACAGGTGGAGAAATCTCCACCAGTCTTAGTGGTGTTGGAATATGGCACTGGGTGGTATAACCTTGGGGAGAAGTTCCTTCACTCTCAGGTGAAGATGTCTTCTGATTGATCCTATGCATGTCACTCCACAAGAGCATGTCAGTGGTACACTATGTTAGGTTTAAAACAGCTGGATGCTGTCCTTTGATTGTATTGTTTATATTGGTCACTGGTTTAGGCAGCATGCATCTGGTGTGTTATTGGTATGGAAGAGGTAGTGTTTGAGCTGTCTCGTGATTCTGACATTATAGTTTTTCCTTGATTATATTGTTAATTAATTTGATTTGTTCTACATTCTTTTGGTTTTGTAGCTAATTTGAACATTTTTTTGCTTTCTTGAAATATCTTACCTTTACATGTCCAAGTCCTACTATTTAGTATAATGCGTAAGCACACAACTGAGTCTCTCACCCAATAACCCTGTCATGTCCACAACTGGGTTCCTTCCCAAGCCCATTGTTCCCCCACCCATATTTACTATCACCCTCACAACATTTAACTCCCACCTCTCATCTCCTAATCACTTTATCCCTTCATCACTCTCCTATCTACAGTATTATTCTACTACTGTTAGTAATGAAATTAGAACCTGTCACTACAATCCATTTTATATTATTATTTCTGTACTGCCATTCATCACTTTCTCTCATTCCTGAACTACTTCCAATTGACATCCATCCATCATTTTTTTATCATTATCCCATTCACCATTCACCTCCAATATACATATGACTGTCACTTTTACTCTCTCCTCACATTCTGACAACTTTATTCTTCCATGCTCTCTTCTCTGCAACTCCTTGGTCATGTCACCTCTACTGTTACCTCCCATTGTGGTACCACTCCATCCACACACTGTTTCTACTCCTTCCATCATTCTCAACAGTTTACAGGTGGCCACTCTTATCTTCTAATCTTCTGCTTAGTTGAAGGGTCTCTTTAGCCACTAGAAACACACCCTGTGACCCTGTAAAGAAGTGGTTACAGTTAGAAAGAGTATCCAGCTGTATAAACTACATACAGAACCTGAGACATTGGAGCAAAATCTGATCCTCTAACTCACTGGATCCTGTCTAACCACCCAAACCATTCTGAGGTTAACATGTCTGTCCTTCTTGCCAGTGTTAAGGTGGAGAAATCTCTACCAGTCTTAGTGGTATTGGAATATGGCACTGGGTGGTATGACCTTGTGGAGAAGTTCCTTCACTCTCAGGTGAAGATGTCTTCTAATTGATCCTATGTATGTCACTCCACAAGAACATGTCAGTGGTACATTCCAGTAGGGAAAGCATAGCATGGAAAGCAGACGTTAAATGATGATGATGATGATATAAGTTCCTTTCTTTCTAGTCTTGTCTACTTAGATATGCAGAAGTTTGTTAAAATCAACTCTTTGATTTTTGTTTTTTGCTCTTCAAAAGATCCTCATAAATAAGCAAAACACAGTTGCTTCTTGCCATGTTACAGCAACTGGAGGCAAATTGCTTAGTGGCTAGGGTGTTGGACTCATGTAATCAAAGCCCATATTTCACTGCCATGTAGCATAGCTGCATGTACACAGGCATCATGCAATCTGCCTTTCACTCTAAGGGAGAGGCCCTTTGTTATGAACAAAGGTAGAAGCTCTCTGAACTTTATCCAGCCCGTTCTTATTCTAGCAACTACACTTTCGGATCTTCCTCCTCCAACTGCTAACTTGGTCTCCTAGGTAACAAAAGCCATCACTTCTAATGATCCCCCTGAACATTTGAGGGAGTCTATTGTCTGTGCATTTTTAGAGCTTATTGTACCTGCACATTTGCCACACACAAAGACTATTTTCTCCACATGTGTATGTATATATATATATATAATGTCTGCTTTCCATGCTAGCATGGGTGGGACAGTTTCACAAGAGCCAGCCAGGCAGAAGCCTGCACCAGACTTTTGTGACTGTTTTGGCAGGATTTTTACAGCTGGATACTTTTCCTAACATCAACCACTCAACAGAGTGGACTTATTGCTTTTTATGTAGCACAAGCACAGGCGAGGTCAGTAGTGCTTTTTAAACAAGGAAGTGATATTACTTCGAATCAACATTGCCATTAGAACAGCAGAAATACAGGGTAAATTACCCTTACAAGGCAGAAAAAGTCGTCAACAAACAGCCATGGGAATTGAACCCACATTCCCCAAGACACCGGATGAGGACTTTTCCATTAAGCTAAACTGCCTGCTGATAACTCATCTGCAGATTTTAAATACTAAATAGCTTAGTGAACAACCACATGTGTATATATTACAGTTACCAGTCAAAAATAGTCTTGAAATGTTTGTTTTTATTAGAAGCGTTGAAATGTGTATTGTGTGATACAAACAAAAAGGTGATATTTTTTCAAATGTAACATTGTGCACAATACACATTTCAACAATTCCAATAAAAACAGATGTTTGTTTTTATATAATACATATATATATATACATTAGGGGTGTGCAGTGATCTTTCTGGCTGGGGAAGCAATGACCAAAATTTTCTGTCACATAGATATTTGAATTAAATTGACAAGTTCATATTATACAGCTATTTTTAAAATAAAAAAAAAGATCACAATTAAAACTTACCTATTTTATTTAAATGTTAATTCAATCCTTCTTTCTTTCTTGTTGAAATTGTCGATAACATTATTGTAGAAGGTATCATTTTTAATGCTTTTTAAAATGGCTTTTTCTATGCCAGTTAGAGCTAAACTGCTCAGCCTTTCTTGTATAATTATGAATTCTCCTTAGGTATGAAAAGGAGCACTCCACTGTAGCATTTGTTGCTGGTAGTGTTAATATTAATTCACAAAGCTTCATCTAATCCACTATTATGCAGAATGTAAAGTAAATCTTGAACGGATTTTCCTTTTAGTTCAGCATCTTTGTACAAAGCAGTAAGTTCACTGCTTAACTTTTGGCTGTTGAAATGGTCTCAATAAGAATGCTTAAGGCAAGTTAGAGATGTTTCCTGGACGTCGTTATTTTGTCTCATTAGATAAAAAAAGCACTAAAAAATGTAATTCATTAAAATTTTGAAATCGTATCTCAATTTGCTCACAAATTAAATCTATAATTTTGTAGAACAGCTGTCTGGATCTTCTGTTTCAAACGTATTTTTTCTTTTCTTCATTTGAGGATAAATGCCATAAACGTCAGCCCAAAATTTAGAAAATTCATGCTTTTTTTCTTTCAAAACTTTCACAATTTCACTTACTTTACGAATACAATAGGACATGTCAAATGTTTATTTTCTGGAGGAGGTCAAATGTTGCATTTGTGTAAACAAAAAATTGAATTCACAATTTTGTAAATTAGATTGCAACACCTGAGCATAGGTATAGCTTTCTGTGTTCCATTTACTCAAATTATCAATAACATTTTGGAATAAATCAGCAAGTTGCTCATGATATTCATGAACTGTTTCTACCAACGAATGATTCAAATTCCAGAGAGTTGGCACCACTTTTGGAAAACATTGGAAGAACAATCTTATGAAAAATAAATAATTTCAATTTTGTTTCTATAATTTTTAAGGGAAGCACTGCTTCCCTTGCTTCCATGGACCTACGATACACGTGGTCGTTCACTAAACTATTTAGTATCTATAATTGGTGGATGAGTTATCAATGGGTAGTTTAGCTTAATGATAAAGCACTCAGCCAGCATCTTGTGGGATATGGGTTCGAGTCCCATGGCTGGTTGTTGACAAGTTTTTCTTCTTTGTAAGGGTAATTTACCCAATATTTCTGCTGCTCTAACAGCAATGTTGCATTTTAAAAAATATCACCTTGTTTGTATTGTACTATTTTCTCTGTTAGCCTTCCTGTGATACTGCTACACCTTGTATGTATCCAAAGCTTGCACTGGGTACAACATATGATATATATAAATACATACATATAATTTGTGTGTGTATGTGTATGTATATATATCATCATCATCATCATCATATATAAATGACAAGGTATAAATAACGGTCATATTCTTTTATTGTAGTAAATTTGACTAAAAGCTGTTTCCAGTAATCATTATAGGTTCGTTCATTGATTGCTTTACTCAATCAGTCCGTTGATCAGTTTTCTGCAGAGTGGTTGCTGTTAGGAGGGGCATCTAGCTGTAAAAACCATGCCAGAACAGATACAGAAGACTGGTGCAGTCTTCTGCCTGGCCAGCTCCTGTCAAACCGTCCAACCCATACCAGCATGGAAAGCAGACATTAAACAATGATGGACTTGGAAACTTCTGGTTCGATACCAAAGTGCACATTTAGCCTACCAGGTTGTGCTGAACTCTACATTGTGCTGAAAGCAGCTCTCTTGGGGTTGTTTGTTGCTCGTATTGAGCAGGTGAATGATGATACATTTTAAACATATGAGATGGCTTTATTACCATGTAATAGCATATGTATGGCATATGGTTGCTGACTGCATAAACAACGACTTTACCTTAATATTTGTTGCTGGACATCATGTTTGGTGTTGGCTATTTACAATGAAAGACAATAATATAATTGCTGATTGAGAGGAGAGAAAACAGTCATGTCTGTAGAAAGTTACCAATGGGACATTGTGTGAATGTTCAGAATCAGTCTGTCTGAATACGGAGTTGTCTGTGCAGAAGTCTGAAAACTGCCTGCTTGAATGCTGGAGGTCGTCTGCCAAGTGAATTAGGCACCAAGAGGATAAATACTAGAACACCTGTGAAGCCATATCATGCTGCAGCCGATTGATTGATTTATAAATCAATCATGTGAAACTGTGGTGACTCACTCGTGATACTTAACTGAATGGTTAGAGTTTGAATCATTACTCAACAAATCCTGGAGATGGAGAACTAATGAAAAAACCTATGGTGTGTTTGTGGCAAACTTGTGGAGGCGCAATGGCCCAGTGGTTAGGGCAGCGGACTCGTGGTCATAGGATCGCGGTTTCGATTCCCAGACTGGGCATTGTGAGTGTTTATTGAGCAAAAATACCTAAAAAGCTCCACGAGGCTCTGGCAGGGGATGGTGGCGAACCCTGCTGTACTCTTCCACCACAACTTTCTCTCACTCTTTCTTCCTGTTTCTGTTGTGCCTGTAATTCAAAGGGTCAGCCTTGTCATGCTGAATATCGTCGAGAACTACGTTAAGGGTACACTTGTCTGTGGAGTGCTCAGCCACTTGCATGTTAATTTCACGAGCAGGCTGTTCCGTTGGTTGGATCAACTGGAACCCTCGACGGAGTGCCAACAACATTGTGGCAAACATTTACACCAACTTTCCTAACAGAATTACAGAATTTCTAAAAGGTTTGCTTAGTCCCACACTTTTCACTACTGAAAACAAACAATCTGTGTAGGTAGCCTAACAAGCTGTTGGCCCCTCATTCGTCAAAAGCAACACAAGAATTCCAGTTATTGCTAGATATGCTAAGCCTTGTGTTAGCAATTGCTGTGGGTACAATCTTTATTGTATGAAAATGTTGGTAATGTGCTCAGACCACATTTATTAATAAATCTGATGAATTGAGGATTAAATGCCTGCATTCTATTTGCGAAACCTTTCTATACTTTAAACCCAATTTATTACTAATTCCCTGGCCTGTGAGAAACATAAATAGAACAGTATTAAATCATATCCCTTTCATATGTGTATTTGTATTGTGAACTCACCCTCTCCAATCCTGGGGCCACTTCACTATATACACCACCCCTGTAATTTGGGTGCACAGGCCCAGCCTCCTCCCGGTCACATTTTCATCATCATCTCTCTCCATCTGAGGTAGCCATATCTCCTCTTCTAATGCAGTATGCCATTTCTGTCCCTCAGTACTGCTCCCTTCAGTTGAAGGGGGTCTTGGTGACCTCACTGCTGCTAGTGCCACATAAAAAGTACCCAGTTCATCCCGTGAAGTGGTTGGCACCAGGAAGGGCATCCAGCTGTAGAAAGCAAGCCAGAACAGACAACAGAGCTTGTTGTATTCTTCTGAGTTTCTAGTTCTTGTCAAACCAACTCATGCCAGCTAAATGATGATGATAATAAACTTGTGTATTCTGAGGGTGATAAATCGAAAGCTACAGCCAGTTACTTAAAATATAGTATTCCAAGATAAGTCTAAGAGTGAATAAAAAATATTTTTAATTCATAATTCTCAGTTCAGTATTGATGTGTTTATGCCTCTTTAACTGAGCAGTTTGGCAAAAGAGACTGATAGAATAAGTATCAGGTTTAATGATAAAAAGAAAAAAAAACCCCCAAGAACTGGGGTTGATTTATTCAACTACAATTCTTCAAGGAAGTGCCCCCAGCATGGCCATGGTCTAATAACTGAAATAAGGAAAAAATATATGTATACATAGGCACAGGAGTGGCTGTATGGTAAGTAACTTGCTAACCAACCACATGGTTCCGGGTTCAGTCCCACTGCGTGGCATCTTGAGCAAGTGTCTTCTGCTATAATGCCAGGCCAACCAAAGCCTTGTGAGTGGATTTGGTAGATGGAAACTGAAAGAAGCCCATCGTATATATATGTGTTTGTGTGTGTGCGTTTGTCCTCCCACTATTGCTTGACAACTGATGTTGACGTGTTTACATCTTGTAACTTAGTGGTTTGGCAAAAGAGACTGATAGAATAAGTACTAGGCTTACAAAGAATAATTTCTGGGGTTGATTTGTTCAACTAAAAGCAGTGCTCCAGCATGGCTGCAGTCAAATGACTGAAACAAATAAAAGAACACACACAAACACATATACAAACAAAATAAGAAATGTATACATGTATAGAAATATACACATTTCTATACATGTATATGTATGTCTGTATGTATGTATATGTATGTGCACACACACACACACAAATATATCTTGCAACCTGACACACTGAAGTAGATTATTGTTCATTTAAAATTACAATTCTTTCTGTAGAGGAGCTAAACCTGAGACAGGCCTGGAATTGTGGAGAGGGAGCCTAGTTGATCACATTGACCCCAGCGCTCAACTGGTATTTATTTTAGCATCTATTTTTTCATTTTCTATCAGTATCTTTTATCTAGTTTACTCCTATTTTCTACATGTTTTACATCCTCTCATTAGTGCTCTTTTTAGGACCAGAAAGTACTGAAAGTTACTTAAGGAACACACAGAGTCTGAATTCTAATATTTCATAGAATTCCTCACCAACACTCAATTCAGATACGTCTTGTGGCAAAAGGATACAAGAAAGCTTTCATACAGAATTCAGTTAAACTATGTTGACTTTTTCAAAGAGAAACTTAACTAGAATGACATGATGTTTAAAGTTTTAATTCAAGCTGATTAAGAAAACTAGAACATTACAATTAATGGGAAGAAAAGAAGTAGAAAACAAAGAAAACAAAAAAAAATTACTACTTGTTAATCTCACAATGAGAGATATTCAGCAACAATACTTTGGGGTAAAGATTATTTTGCCAACACAACATGGCAGTCCTGGTTTAGGAGGAATCATCATCGTTTAATGTCCACTTTCCAGGCTAGCATGGGTTGGACGATTTGACTGAGGACTGGCGAACCAGACAGCTGCACCAGGCTCCAATCTGACCTGGCAGAGTTTCTACAGCCGGATGCCCTTCCTAATGCCAACCACTCCGAGAGTGTAGTGGGTGCTTTTACATGCCACTGGCACGAGGGCCAGTCTGGTGGCAACAGCCACGCTCAATTGGTGTTTTTACGTGCCACCTGCACAGGAGTTAGTCTGTAATTTAGCCCCAGGAGACATCGTATAGCCAGCTGGAGACAGTGTCTCCTGGGGTTAAATTACAGCAACATTCGTCCTAAACCTAAAATGTTATGTTGGCAAAATAATCTTTACTCCAAAGAAAAATCATTTCTAAATTGTTGAAATTTAGCTTTTTATCGAAAGCAACTTAGCAAATCCAAAAGGCATCTTCAGAGCTATTTCATTTATAATCCAAATAACTCTCATATTTTATAGGAAAGAAAAATAAATGAGTTTACATCCATCAAGTATTAAACTGAAAATTTTATTTTTTATTTTTTTACAAATACCAGTTTATTTATAATTATCTTAGTGTTTTGTATGCACTAAAAATGTGGATGTTAAAATACTGTATGAAGTTTGTTAACCAATGGCATCAGTTGAATACAAAGCTGAATCTTGTAAGTCTATCACATGTATATTGAAAAAACGTGAAAAGGCTGTTGATGATTGATGTCATGTTGAATAATGAATGAAACAAATTAACAAGTCAAATCGAAATAGTCTGAAAAGCTGTATTTACAATACTTGGTTCCGTAAGGAACTAATACATGGCAAAAAATGGTTTGTGGAATGGAAAAAAAAACTGAACAAAAAAAAAAAAAAAAAAACAAAGGAAAAAAGGAAATCTTGCACACAAACTGTGAGGATAGCTTTTAAGTGTGGGTGATATTAAAATGCAGAGAAGTGGTCAACTTCTCCTTGGCACAACAATGGACAATAAATTTGAAATAACTAAAATAAGTAGACATAATAAAAAGAAACAGATATTTCCTTACCTTAACAGTGAAAGTTTAGAATCTGATGTTATATTACATGAGAAAGAGAGAGAGAGAGAGAGAGAGGTAGGGAGAAGGAGAGACGAAAGAAAGAAAGACAACAAAATTGCAGTAAATAACTTTACTAAAAGTGAGGGAGTGATGTAGGTAATTAAATTCAAAAACAGGATCCAAGTATTTAACAGTTACCAGTCAAAAATAGTCTTGGAAAATAAAAGTTAATTTGTGTGTCTGAATGTGTGTGTGTGTGTTGGGATGTAGTAAAATAGAAAGAAATAAAAATTAAAGGGAGGTGATGGGGAAGAAAGGCAGTTCCAGAGTTTTGTGTGAAGTGTGTATGAAACTATTCAGATTTGATCTAAGAAAAAGGGAATCCAATGATGGTTGATAATGGTGAAGAAAAATATGAAGAAAGAGGGGCTCAAGTTTTACGCAACCTCTTTCTACCATCATCTGAAGTGACTGGTGTCATGGAAGCAATGCGTTTACTCTGTCGCGTAGGAGCAAAATTGTTGTTGGTTGGTGTTGAGACACCCACTGCCCCTGAGTTGCTTGCCATTCCACTATTATTCATAATATTGTGGGATTTACCAGCTCCAGTGCCATTCAAAGCAGGAGATGACATTTCAACATTACCAGTATCAACACTGTAAGGAATTGAGGATGTTGACAAACGAGGTTTTTTGGTGCTCACTGGAGTCTCATATTGTTCATATAATTTTCCTTTTGAAGTCATTGCTGACGATTGTGACTGAGCAAGGCACATACCTGAAAGATGACAACAGTAATAAGATTAATTCATTAAAAAAATGAAATAATTGTTAAAATTAATTAATACTTTTTAAATTAATTATGGCTTCACCCAACAAAAGCAAGAATACAATTATTTTACAGAAACTAATTAACTTGATTTAACTCGTTAGCATTCAGATTATTCTATCAAATGTAAAGGCTTATTTATTCAAGTCTTTAAATTAATCATGCATTAATCTTGTAGCTTTAAGATTTCAATGATGTGACTGCTTACTTTTAGAATGACATGGTATGGTAGGTGTGAGAGGCTGGATTTGACCAGTTTGAACATAAAACAAGTAGAATATTTGGGCTAGACACGGCTGGTTTAAACAAGAACTGATTGTTTAGAACAACCAACTTTAATTTAGGAATATTTTTTAATAAGAAATTATACCTCCCCAACCCCCACTCAAAAACATTAATATTGATTCCCAAAAGCAATGAATGAAGTCCACCAACTCATTTTCTTCATTACTAGTTGGGTTTCTCTTGTCTCAAAATGCACTTTATGTCACTTTCATCAATAAATAGGAGGTATTGTGTCCTACTCTTTCCCTTGGTCAACAATCATCATGATCCTCTCATCATTTAATGCCCATCGTCCATGCTAGCATGGGTTGGATGGTTTGACCAGGGCTGGCAAACTGGAAGGCTGCATCAGACTCCAGTCTGATTTGGCATGGTTTCAATGGCTGGATGCCCTTCCTAATGCCAACAACTCAATACAGTTGATATATTTTTGCATACAACAGAATAATAAGTGTTGTTGAGTGAATGTTATGACTCACCTAATTTCTGTTCAATGACTCGTAGTCTTTCTTCTGCTTCAGAACATTCCTTCATTTTCATCTTCATCTCAGGATTGTTCATTGCTCTTTGCTGTTCAAGTAAATCAGTTTCAGAGTTCTGGCGTTTCTTCACAGCAGCCCGGTAGTTATGGAGTGTGTCTGTAACATTAAGACAAAAGTTTCAATAGCTTTTAATTAGAACTCTTTGTTAATTAGAGATTTCTAATTAAAAAAATAGAATTCTATATAATAACAGAATGCCTTAAAAAAAAAAAATTAAAAAGAAACGCATCGTTCGTTTAGCGTCTGCCTTCCATGCTAGCATGGGTTGGACCCATAAATTGCCAAAACCAAATTTATTCAAGCTAAATAGCCTTGATGTTAGTTAATTGGTCTTTGAAAAAAGAAAGGTTTCACTTTTTGAATTGTACAACCAGAAGCCTTTTGCATTCAGATTCCCCCGTCAAATGTAATTCTTAGTGATTCACATTGTCTTTAATTAATGAAGCATTGTTTCATAACTTCAAGATTTCAATGATGTGATTGTTTAGTTTTAGAAGGACATTGTAGGGTAGGTGTGAGAGGCTGGATCTCAAAACGTAGAATATTTGGGCTGGATAAGGCTGATTTAAATGCTAAAGAGTTAAAAAATAGACCCAAACCTGTTGCAGAACAAACACAGTAATTGTTTTTTTTTTATAGCCAATTAATAAATAAGGTGGTGAGATTTATATTGGAATTTTCCCCTTTTCACTAAATCGAGGCAAGGTATCAAGTTGTTTAAGAATTTCTAGACTCTTCTCATCTGAAACAATCTATTCATAATTACAGAAGAGTTCTATAGTTATTCTACAAACACTGATTGTTGTAAAGTCTCTCTGGTTATTAGTGGGACAGTCACAAAGGGTCAACTCCCAAAACCTTACAATGTTTGCATCAGCTTCAATGCAGAATAATGCACTCCTGTTATAACTCAATTCAAAAATACAATGAAAGTCATTTATAATTAAAATAATTAGTAAGTATCACCATGGTGTTATTGTTGAGAGACAACTGTATAACTCACCAATTTGTGTGCAGATTGCATGATAAGCAACTGGTAGGGGTTCACCAAACACTGCTCCACGTAGCTTATCTAAAGGCAATGCTTTGTTCATTAATCCTCCAAATTTGCCATTACTGCGGATACGATCTCCATCTCTTGTCAAAATGGTTGGGCAATGGGCAAACTTCACAACCTAAGATATAAAAACAAATTCAAGGAAATAGAGAGAAACGCGAGATGAATATACACACACAACAAAGACCGAATTAATTCTACGTAACTTCCATCTTTTATTATATAGCAAAGTTCTTCAAGTGAGATTTTTCATATTATAACAAAGACAATTAAACAGCCAAATAATTAGAAGAGGGTTAAAAATTCTTATAATTTTACAAAAGACTGACCTCTTGTCTGTAGGAATTCGCATAGTCTAAAGAATCCAAGAACATTGTATCACCCAACAGCATTCCAAACACTGAACAAAAATACAAAACAACAATTACTTCAAATATGAACAAAGGGGGTTCAAGGAAAGTATTTTCATATTCAAGAAGTATCTGACCTCTCTCTCCCCACTACCACCCTCTCACAACTATAAACGTGTCCCTCTCATTACCTTGCCTGAAATCATCACACACTCCCTCTCTTCTTTAGGGACCACTTTAGATCCTTAATCATTATAAGATACAAGGAGCTCTCAACTGGTACTAAGCCATCTCCCTCAATTGAGGGTTCCTTGTTTCACAACTTATTTGGTGACCTCACAGCAGTTGGTGCCACATAAAAAGCACCCAGTACATTTTGTAAAGTGGTTGACATAAGGAAGGGCATCCAGCTGTAGAACCCATACCATAACAGATGACTGAATCCTTATGCAGCCCTTGGACTTATCAGATCCAGTCAAACTGTCCAATCTATGCCAGCATGGAAGGTGGGAGTTAAATAATGATGTGGACACACATACACACATGGGCACCTCATCCAATCTCTCAATATCAATCCCTCTGCTATCATCTCTCTCACTGCACCTCTATCCAGTTACCACTTCACTTTTTCTTGCCACCTGGAACCATTTCACTTGGTGGCCATTCTTCATCCATTAATATTCTCTCTTTGCCACTGCCATTGAACCATCAAATTATATCTCGTCGTGCATTATGTCTGCTTCTCTCTCTCTCTCTCTCTTCACATGTCTGCAGTCTACTCAACCGCATGCCATTTCTTTCTTGATCTCCCTCTGTCACCCGATTTATCATTATTACCCTGCTGCTCTCTTCTGTCCCCCTACCATCCCCAACTCCTACATCACTAGTCATTTCCCACCACTCCCTACATCACCCCCTCTTCAACAACCCTACCTACCTTCCCATCATTACATTCCTAGCTCCTCTGTCTCCACTCACGACTACTCACCTCGTACCTTCAGGGCTCACCTGCACACCTCATTACCACTATTCATCTTTCCAGAGCTCCCACAAAAACATTCTCAGCCTCTCTTCTAAATGTGACGAACCAACTGCAGCTCCTCTACATCAACAACCTGTTTGGCCCTCTTCCTTCATTGTTTACCCACTCATGCCCTAGCCTACAGCTGACCACTCCCCCTCTGGGGTTTGTAATCTTTTGAGCTGCATGGCAATCTCACTGGTGCTGGTGCCACAAAAAAGCATAGAGGAATTATAGGATAATCCAATAATCTAAAAAAGGATATAGCTGAATTGGATGAGTTATTGAACATATTTTGCAGAGATATTACTACTGATAGACATTTGTTTAATATTTTGGTAATAAAACAGGATTTACTTTGATGTCTAAAGCAGTGCTCTGCAACTGGTGTGTCACAGTGTAACCTGAATATAATTTTTTCCTCTATACTTTTCATCATCATTGTTTAACATCCGTTTTCCCGGCTGGTATGGGTTGGACGGTTTGGCTGCACCAGGCTCCAATCTGATCTGTCAGTGTATCTACAGCTGGATGCCCTTCCTAACGCCAACTACTCTGAGAATGTAGTGGGTGCATTTTACATTCTACAGGCACAGGAGCCAGTCAGGCAGGCCTGGCATCGGTCATGTTCGGATAATGCTTTTTACGTGCCACTGGTACGAGGGTTAGTCAAGGGGCACTGGCATCGGCCACGTTTGGTTGGTGCTTTTTATGTGCCACAGGCATGAGAGCCAGGCAGGGGGAATTGGCATCAGCCACATTCTAATGGTGCTTTTTACGTGCCATGTCACAGGAGCCAGTCAGGTAGGCCTGGCGTCGACCACGTTCAGATGGTGCTTTTTACGTGCCGCCATATTTTTAGTTCAGGTATGCCGCTGAATTTTGTAAAGAATATAAGTGTACCACAAGTGAAAAAAGGTTGTGGAGCACTGGTCTAAACCATGATAATTTAAAGTAGTATCTACTGCAGCAGCTCATTGCCAATGAAATAAAAAATAAGACTTATTTCTTAAGCAATTTCACTCACCCAATTTACATTTTTCTTCTTGGTGACTGAATTTAAGAAGTTTCCTTGCATAGACTGGATTCCCAGGAGGTTTCCATTGAGGTCGGAATTTTTCATGAGGTAGAGGTCTGAAACAAGCATTAAAAAAAAGAAGAAAAAAATATGAATGAATTGAAAGTAACAATATATATGGTCTTTACATACTGTCTTAATTATTAGAGAAATGTTCAGACACGGTGTCTATGTCTAGCAACAGCACAGCCCCAGATGTGGGAGCAGTATTCCCCTGTAGTCTCACTTGAATTTTGTAAAGGGTTAGTAGCTAATGAGGTTAGGTAGACGGAGTAGGACCTAAAGAAGGCCAGCAATGGTGTTGACCTAGCATTTGCAGTGACCCTGAGGGTGCAGGCTCTGGGTTGTTCACATGGTGGTGGAGAGTTAGGATGAATGTGTTGTAGGTGGTTGGAGTTGAGAGGGAAAATGAGTGGAGGGGAGAGACTTTAAACCGAAATAATTTGGAAGTCTTTGTTGCTGGTATCAAGATGAGAGTGATGGGGAAGTGGAATCTCTATATGTACTGACACCCATGCTAGAGCTATGTGAGAAAGCACCCATGCCGGTGCCATGTACAGAACCATCCATGCTGGTGCCACATAAAAAGCAATTAGGAAAGGTATTCAACCATAGAGACCATGCCAAAGCAGACAATGGAACCTTGTATGCTCTCTGGCCTTGCCAGCTCCTGTCAAACCAGCCAACCCATGCCAGCATGGAAAACGAACGTTAAATGATGGTGATGATGATGATGACTATGTTTCATATATTTCAGAGTGGAGTAGAGAGTTTAGTTAGGTTAGACAGCAGAGATGAGCTTACAGACAAAGGCAAGAGATTAGTGAAAAGGCTGTGTGGTTATATGCTAGGAAGCGATGTATGGAGTGAAGGTTGGGTCAGAGTCCACTTATTTCATGCTTTTTGTTGGTTTGGCTCAGTGGTTAGAGCGTTGGGCTCACAATCACGGGGTAGTGAGTTCGATTCCAGGACCGGGCTGTGTGTTGTGTTCTTGAGCAAGACACTTTATTTCACGTAGTTCCAGTTCACTCAGCTGTAGAAATGAGTTGCAACATTACTGGTGCCAAGCTGTAATGGCCTCAGCCTTTCTCTTGGATAACACTGGTGGTGCGGCGAGGGGAGGGGAGACTGGTATTCATGCATGACTGCTGGTCTTCCATAAATAACCTTGCCTGGACTTGTGCCTCAGAGGGTAACTTTCTAGGTGCAAACCACATGTATTACAGAATCTGCAGTTTTTATATCAACAGAAAAGTTTTTGAAGATACATACACATAGAGGTGTACGTAAAGGTTGGTTAAGTGAGAAGAAACAAAGAGAAAATTTAGGGAAAAACTTAAAAATAACCTTTGAGCAAAATTTTGAATCTTTTGGATGAAATCAGTAGATTGAAGAGAGGGCTTTAAACCTTGGAGAATTAAATATACTATGATTGACGAATCTTAGCTAAATAGTATATATTAGATTGGAGCCTGGTGTTGCCATCCGGTTTCACCAGTCCTCAGTCAAATCGTCCAACCCATGATAGCATGGAAAGCGGACATTAAACGATGATGATGATAATGATGATTAGGTGCCTCATTAGAATATGGCACTAGTAGTTTTCCATTCATTGTGGAATGGAATGTTGTAAGTCATGAAATAATTTCTCTGAAATCTAAAGAAATCTCAAGTTGTTGTACATTGGTAGGAACCTAGTTTTGAATGTGTCTAATTTGAAATCATCATCAGATATTACAGTTCTATATTTTAAGAGATGAGGAATTATGTACATTATTTACATTTGATGGATATTTGTCTTCATCTTGTTTGTTGTTAACACAACGTTTCGGCTGATATACCCTCCAGCCTTCATCAGGGGAAATTTCGAACCTGGGTTCTCATTCCTAAGGTATTTTTCGATATTATCATTATTATTCAGGTCACTGCCTGGAATCGAACTTCAGATTACTCTCTTGAAACAAATTCAGCAAAGCTATTAATACTTACTTGTCCCATTCTGGAAGGGTTTTCTTATAAATAGAATCTAATGGTAACACTTGCTGTTTGCCACTAGTTTGGTTGTAGATTTCTTTGGCCTGTTGAGACAAACAGTAATGAAATATCAAGTTATTGGATCTCAAGGTATGGTTGAGCTTGGGATTAACAAAGCAGATGGAAATGGTTATTGACAACTGATGGTGGGTCCCTTTGAAAAAGATGATTAAAATAGGACGGAGAAGATTTAACAAAATAAGTGAGTAAATTAGAAAAGGTGATTACAAAAAACGGATCTTTTTTAAAACAGGGGCCACATTTTTCATTAACGAAACACTTTGAAACTTGGAACACTGGTAGAATGTGTCATATAAAACATCTTTTTCTCTTAGTCTTCTTAAAAAAAAAGAAATCCATAAGTTATTCCATGTTAAAGTTGTCGTATTTCTGTAATTTCAACCAATCACTGACGTCCATTCAGCCGATATACATTAAGTGCCGACTACATAAACAAACGATTCTGAAACAATTAACCCTAACCCTAACCCTAGGGTTAGGGTTAAAGAAAATTTAAAATGAAAAAAAGCAAATAAAACGAAGGCATGGAGATTAAATACGCTTTACACCGCTTAAAGTGCCAAAGGAGTAAATGTAAACAACTGAATACTTGTCAGTGATTGGTTGAAATTATCGAAATAAGACAATTTTTTACATGAAATAAATTCGAATACAAAAATATTTTTCTGTTCTATAACACAAAATGGATAAGTATACGAAGTTTGAAAGTCTTTCCGTACCAAAAACACTACGTAAAACATTAATGAAAAATGTGGCTCCCGTTTTAAAATAGACCCCGAAAAACAAATGACTGACATGTTAGAAAATGAATCTCAAAACTTTTTTTTTTTAATGCAAAAGACAAAAGGTTGTGTTGCCAGATCTTAAGTATATGTGAGGAAATAAAAGATATTTGATGAGGGCAGGCGCAGAAGCTTGAAGTGATGAATAAAAGCCATAATTTTATAGAGATGCATACAATTTAATTCCAGGCAGATGTGTGCAGCTTTCTTTGGTGCAATGTCTGGCCTAAACAACTGGGCAAAGTGGTTAATCATTTAGGGCCAGTGATGGTAGAATGGAGATAGAAGACCACAGCAGATCATTATCAAGAGCCTGTCATGGCTCTCAGAAGAGAGGGTATAAAGTGTTGTGAAAAGATGATAGCTGTAATTGAGATACAGTCAGTGGTAAATTAGAAGGTCTGTTTTATGTACTTTGCAGATAAATACCAGACTCTTTTGATCCAGCCTTGGACGATGTCTATCTCAACTGGCAACAGTTCCAGCTTTGTGAGCTGGGAAGAGGTAGCACTACTGAAGAAATAACCTGAACAAAGAGGGCATTATTGATATTTGTAGCTCGTAAGATTTTGGTCAAGGAACTAGTAGAGAGGTTGACACTTGGTAGAAGTGGTTGGGAAGATGTAGATCTGTGCAATCCTAGAAAGACTTATCCACAACAATTTCCACCTTATGTGATCCACTGTAGTGAGAGTGAGTGGTAAACCTAGCTTTGGTGAGGCTATGATCAATTTGGAACAACAAAAAACTTTTAATCCTTAGTGGCTACTCTCTGAGCAACCAGTTTTAGAAGCTGGATCATTTTCATGTACAGTGGAACCTGCTTGATGGTCAAACTAAATGGTCAATGATTGGAAACATGTGAAGTCAAGAGAGATAGAGAGAGTGCTGTTATACTCAGGAGAGATAAAGACATTCCTTAATTAGCAATATTGAAATATGGATGCTAAATAATTAATCCTTCTTTAGCATACAGATTATTCTGTCAAATGCAATGCTTATTTATTCACACTGTTTTGAATTGATCATGCATTAATCATGTAGCTTCAAGATTTAGACAATTGATTTAAAAATTTTTAGAACGACATTGTGGGGTAGGTGTGAAAGGCCAGATCTGGCCAGTTTAAATGCTAAAGGGCTAATGGTGAAGTGCTAAACAGAGTAAACTATTTCTTTCATAACTTGTAAAGATATAAGCAGACAAAGGTTAGAAACAACTGCATCGAATAAGTGAGGATGGAAATGAAGTGTGGAACCTACCTTTTTAGTAGTTGTAGTTACAACACAGTCCATATCAGCTGACATGTGCCATGAGAGGACACGAGCTATATCATGGTCTTGAAGTTCTGCAAGCTGACCGATCTGCCAAAAGAATTGATATAAATAATAGGATGAACTCATGAGTAAGATGTCAAATTAGAAACCATGGACTAACATGATACAATGCTCTGAGTGACTCGGTTACTCTATCCTATAAACATACAGATCAGCTTTATTTCACAGCTGAGAATGTCAACCAAAAGCAAAACATTTGCTCCATTTATGAAGGGCATTGAAATTTGTTTAAACACTAGATTAATCTGGAAAAAAAAATCCCCAGATATAATATCATTAGATTATCAATTAAGAGTCACCTGAATGACTAATATAAAATTACAATGTGATGGATATTAGAAATAAGAAATTATAATGTGATGGATATTAGAAATATTAGAATAAGGCCCATTAGTTGGGCCTTAATAGTCAGAAATCCTAATATTTTTGTTTTTTGTAACCTGTATTTTAACACTTCCTTTGAATGTTTTTACACTGAATAAAGGAAAAATAGAAAATTGGAGACTGTGCTGTTGTTGTTAAGGTAAACAGTTTCATGAAAGGCCATTGAACAGAATTGTACAGGACATTGTACTGAATGTGTGTAATGTCTTTGTTTTAGTATAATGCAATATTATAGTATAGTGTAGTATTATTGAAGTACTCATGATTGTAGGATTGTGGTTTTGATTCCTGGATGGGGTCATGTGTTGTGTTCTTGAGCAAAACACTTCATTTCAGTGCTGTTCCAGTTCACTCAGCTTGTAGAAATGAGCAATCCTGCGATGGATCAGTGTCCCATCCAGAGAAACTGGCCCCATGCTTCTTATGGATTAAATATAAATTCTCCTCTAGTCTATAAAGAAAAGAATTTATTGGATAGTAACACTAACTGCTTTAGTTTTGAATGTATTAAAGTAAAATAGTTGGAACTCACTTTTCCCAATATCTCAGGATCACTAGGTGTTTGTGCAAGACCACAGAGTCGGCGTGGCCTGCTGAGCAGTTCATCTCGTTCTGTCATTCTTGTCTGAAGAAGAATATCAATTTGTTCAATTGACTGAAGTTGTGCGAGCGGAATGTTTTGCTTCTTCAACTCCATGCGTAGCTGCTGTTCTAAGTGGCTGGCTTCATGGTTTGAGACTAGACACAACAGATACCATCAGAATTATATACAAATAAACGAGATATTTTAAGTAATAAACAAAAGGAAAACAATTTCACTTGATAGTGATTCCATGGTCTTTCGGTTTGTTGGAGCTTTGAATCAGTAATTTTCTGGACAATGATTAGATACAGAAGGGAGAAACTGTACCAGGTGAGATTTAATATATTCATCAAGAACTCTTATCAATTTTAGGTAAGGAATACACAATTGGACGAAGACTGTTGTAATATAAAGCTTTTTATGATTGTCATTAGCTGATTGTAGATTCTGCTTATATATTTGTTCAATAGTGTACAACAGAATATAGTAGTTTATTTTATAACTAAAGATGATCGCTTTTCAGCATTCTGAGGAGGAAGCTTCAAATCTTGAAAATATTCCTGGTAATTTCTATGGTTTACTATTTTAAACTAAAAGATATTCTAGTCTTTCTAGCTGATAGAAAGTGGCTCAGCCACTTGTATGTTCATTTTATGAGCATGCTATTCTGCTGATTAAGTCAACTGGAACCCTTGTCTTTGTAACCAATGGAGTGCCAATTTTGTTTTTTTAGACCATGACATTCAGAACAATTTCCCTTTCCAGTGCATTTAGCTGGTAATAAGTGTTACATGGAGGTACAGCTAAATCTATGTAGATAATTGTAGAGGAAGATGGACTATAATTGCTGACTCTTTGTGATTTGTTGTATCAGTTTGATAAAAGCTTGCAGCTGACTAGCATTGCTATCCAGGATAGGAAATATCTTATTTAACTATGCTTCGAAAACTCCAACCCATGCTTCCTGCTACACGGGACATCACGTTTATATCACAATTTGTGAATACTAAGCAATGTTAGAGGTTTCCAGTGAATCCATCAGTGGTTCACATCATTTCTACTGGCACTCTTTGATATCAGGTCCAGAACCAAGTGGTTGGAAAATGAACACAATGTCAGATCCGAACCTTTGATTCAAAATTTCTACAATCAATGCCATTAAGACGTTCGCTACTTTAATTGAGAGTAAATTAAATCACAAGAAATTCATTAATAAATGATGAACTTGAAATACTATAAAAAAATGGTAATCTAAGATGTTACTCCACCTCCCAAAGAATGACACATTCCTCTGAGATTTAATAAAACGAAAGTTGTTAGATGCAGTTATACAAAGGCATACTTACTTTTTAATTCATTTATAAGCTGTTCTGTTGTTTCAAACATTGATTTGTAGGCTCTGATAGCAATTTGAATGGTGTCTCTTTCTTTAGAGAGACTGGCCATACGAGATTGCTTCTTGCAATCTAGAAGATAAAAAAATAAAAAATTTTTTTTTTAGGAAACTTTCCATGGACAATCACCAAAATTGATAAAAATAATTTGTGTGAAGAAATAATTTTATAAATTTATCTGAATCTAAAATAAAAAAAAGATTTTGTCTAGCATTTGAAACAAGTATGTTTATTGTTTTTAAGGGGCTAAATTTGATGTAAAACCAATATTACAAGGGCAAATGAGTAAAAAGGGCAATAAAGATATTATTGACTACTAAGTCAATAATAAAATTATATCCGTTAAATATAATTGTGTGGAGGTAGTAAAAATCCATTCTCACTTGGTGAGTCAAAACAAACAAGCCTGAAACCTGTAAATAAGAGTCATTTGTAAGGAGATCATTACAAGTAATCCTATTTGAGGCTTTGTTTTTTCTATTTTGCTGGTGTGATTAAATAAACAAAGCAAGCTGGAAAGTTGGTTGGCAAATTGTTCAGCTGACATTGTCATGGAGACTGCAAACAGTTGAACACTGATAAATGGAGTGTCAAAATGTAGTTGAAATAGGATTTTAAAGACAAGAGAAAACAAATGCAAGATATGAAAGTTAAAATGTTGTCAGAGACAGAGGCTTTCAGAAGCTGAGAGTAGTAAATAACCAGTTAAATGAGGTAAGAATGTATGTTTTTTGCACACACACACACACACTTGCAATACACATTGTTCATTTCATATTTTCAAATGTTAAAGAAACAATTGATTATCCACAACAAGTCCACGGAAGATAAATATCAAGTGTCAAAGATGAGTTTGTGTTAATGAAGAGAAAAAATTATGTTTTCTGTAAGGATGTCTCTAATATGTGACCTGAAACACTGAGTTATAATAATTTATTAAATATACAACAATACTAATACCAGTGATGAAAATTTAAGAATCTCAATAACCAATTTCATAATTCTAAAAAAATAATTTTATCAAGGAATTATAATGAAAATGAAGCTTTCAAGTAAAACTGACAATATGATGCTAAAATAGAGAAATGGTCTCCAAATAGTTTGGCTATTCTTTTAAATATTTACTAAATGCAAAGTACTAAAATATACAATACAACAAACAGTTTCTAAAATCTTAAAATTGATTGACATGAATGCTTTGTAGTCAAAATACCAATTTTTCTGTGGTTTTCACAATCTTTTTCTTTTTAGTAAATGCCTCTATCTAAAACATACATATTAAAATTTCTGAATAATGTTTTAGTAATTTAGATATGGACTGAAATAAAATATAATATCTGCCAGTGAAATAATGGATACTATTGTAAGTTATAGAATACGGGGAAGTTCATATTTAAGTTAGAATGAAAATGAGGAGATGAACAGCCATAAAAAGATTTACTGTAATTATAACCTTTCGTCAGAAATGTGGAATTAACTTTAAAGTTAGTCAGAGACAACACATTTCATATTGCTTTGTGAATCAAACAAAGTTATTGAGGAACATATTCTTTAAAAATTATTCTAAAGTATTTCATTTTGATTTGGAATCAACAATACAACTACCAAGAGATGATAAAACAGACAAGTCATAATGTACAGTCGTAAACTTGTCTTACACTTCATACTTTCCTGTTCACACTTCTCTGCTTTTTACTCGACGTAACAATTTGTTTCTTGAGGGTCTCCCCGCAAAAAGAATATTTCATTTGCTCCCTGCACAGTTTTCTTTGTAGGACTGGCTTTCATTATTTTCTTTTTATTTTGAGAAGAGCAAACAGTTTTTTGTTTCACCTCAGGGCATTTGAAAATGCTTCTTTTATCACGTACCATTATGTTATAACAAGCTGATATTCATGAATTAATATGGATTCTATCAGATATCAATTCAGATATAATCTAAATGGTAATTTGGAGCTCGACTTACGAAGACATCGATTAGTTGCAATACCATCCAGTGTGTTCAGGTATCCAGCAATCAAAGTATTAATTTTACAAGAGAACTTTCTGGAATATCTACCACGTGACATTGCCATGTTAGCATCATTAAGTGTTTTACAATTACAGAAAAACAGACTAATGAGCATTCCCAGAGAAATAACATACTGCCGCCAACTGCAGTATTTGGATCTCACTAGTAACAATTTCATCTCTTTTCCACAAGCCATCATTTTCTTAAAACAACTCAAAATCCTCAAAATAGCAAACAACCAAATCAAAGATATACCATATCAAATTAGTTATTTAGATAAATTGTGCAAATTTGACATTCATAAAAACAACTTACAGAATTTGCCAAATTCAATGGCAAATCTCAAAAAATTGAAAGAATTAGATTTATCCCAAAATCTTTTTGAGCAGCTTCCTCCGGTTATATGCTCATTATGCAATACTAAATCCTTAAATTTTAGTAGAAACTTATTGAGTTATATAATACCTTGCATGGATAACTTGAAGAACTTGCAAGAACTAAATGTCTCATACAATAACTTAATGTCAGTGTGTTTATCGATGAGCAAGTTAAAGAAGATGAAGTATCTAAATCTGAGTTACAATCAACTGACGGAAGTGCCAACATCTCTACAGCAGTTGCCATATCTGAGAATACTTCACATTCAAGGAAATAAAATTAAGCATGTACCAAATGGCTTCACAAGTTTAATGTACCTGAATCTTTCTAACAATCAAATCTATAATTTCACAATAGGGAAAATGAAAAATTTGTTATCATTGAACATCAGTCACAACAGATTGAGTCAATTACCTCACGGCTTCTATCAACTGAAACGACTAGAACATCTGATTGTTAATGACAATCAGATAAAGTCCATACCTTATGAAATAGTAAGACTAAAACATCTACGCACACTGGATATTAGCAACAATAGGTTAACAAGTGTACCGCCATATATTCCTCAAATTACAAGTTTGGAATATTTCAATACAGAAAACTGTAACGGTGAACAAGAGACAAACTCACAAAGAAACGAATTAATCACAGCAAAGAAACACTTTATGAAAAAACACGAAAGCAATTTAATTCAGAAGAAGAGCCTTGAAGCTAAATCTCCGAAGCAATATTCCTCAATGAAAAGTTTTACTGGTGATAATCAATATACAAAAAGAAAACAGTGCAAACGTCTCCAATGCCAGACGGGGACATTGTTGAAGAACACTGCTTTATTACAATATGACACAACACATTACACAATGCCATCATATAAGGCTCAGGCATGGAATAACACGGATGCCAACTCAATATCAAATGTATCCAATCAAAGGCAAATCTTAAACAGAGGAAACCAATGGCTCCATGCTTACTCTAAAAGCACAGACAGCAAACGAAACCTTCATACAAGTGACAGCACAAGTGGTTTTGCAGATGAGATTGAAGTCAGTATTGCTAGTGATGTCTCTTCAAACGATCCAACAATAATGACCATTCATGACTGGTTGGAACCAGAACAACACAGGGATACTAACTGGTGAGTACAACAGATATTATAAACACGAATTTTTCTGATAATTAGAACATAATTACATTTCTAGATTAGTTTCAGAAAAATATAACTTGAAGGTGAAAAAAAATAATTATAAGCATTGTAGGTGCAGTTGTGTAGTAAGAAGCTTGTTTATCAACCTGGTTCTGGGTTCAGTCTCACTGCGTGGCACCTTGAGCAAGTATCTTCTACTAGTTTTGGGCTGGCTAAAGCCTTGTGAATGGACTTAATAGATGGAAACTGAAAGAAGCCCATCGCACGCACACACACACACACACACACACATATATATATATATATACACATACATATATATAAATAAAGAACACCTCTCAAGCATTGGGCTTCACGGAGGCAATGACCAAGACCTTTGGCATTATGTCGTGCTTGAGAAGACCCATCAAGCCAAGCAAAATCCCAGCTGCGGCAGATACCAGTGTCACGCAAATTGGCACCCATGCTGGTGGCACCTAAAAGCACCCCAGTGTCAAGCAAATGGCACATAAAAGCACCCATTACACTCTTGGAGTGATTGGCGTTAGGAAGGGCATCCAGCTGCAGAAAACCATGTGAAATTGGACTGGAGGTTGGTGCAGCCTTCCAGTATGCCAGCCCAGTCAAACTGTCCAACCCATGCCAGCAGGGACAACAGCATGGATGATAGGTGTGATTGCCTTTGTGTCTGTGTTTGTCCCCCACAACTGTTTGGTAATCAGTGTTAGTTTGTTTACACCCCTGTAACTCACAGACTGATAGAATAACTACCAAGTTTAAAAAAAAAAAATAAAGTACTAATGTTGATTTGTTGGACAAAAAATTTTCAAGGCGGTGACCCAGCATGGGTGCAGTCTGACTGAAGCAAGTAAAAGATAAAGATTTCCACTGAAATTTATTTGAGAAAAGTTGGATAAAGTATGTTTCATTTAAAATGGAAATCTTGGAGCAGAGAGACATATTGGAAGGAGAAAAAAAAAACTGGTACTACGTTGATTATGATGACAAGTGTTCCTGTTGATTTGATCAACAGAACAGCCTGCTTGTCAAATAATTAACAGGCAAGTGGCTGGGTACTCCACGGACATATGTACCCTTGATATAGTTCTCAAGGAGATTCAGTGTGACACAGAATGTGATGAGGCCGGTCATTTGAAATACAATTCATTTCTTCTAGCTGAGTGGACAGGAGCAATGTAAAATAAAGTGACTTGCTCAGGGACACAACATACTGCTGGGGATTGAACTCATGATCTTACAATCGTGAGCCGAATACCCTAACCCAGCATTTCTCAACTGGGATTCCCCCGGAAAGCTAGGATTCCGCAAGAAAGAGTGAGATAGCTAATGCTAATTTCATGATTGTAATATTACTATATATGCACAACATATCATTGGTTATTGTAATATAGACATCATCCTATCTAACCTATTATGTTGTCAAAAATATATAACAACCATATATATATATAGGTATATATATGATATTTATATATATATATATATATATATATATATATATATATATATATATATATATATGTGATATTTACCACTTGAACTACGATGAAAAATATATGAAAAAGTTATGGTATAGAATTTTTTTTTGTGTAGGGGTTCCTTGAGAGATGTAATTTATTTTAAGGGTTACACAAGAGTAAAAAGGTTGAGAAACACTGCCCTGGCCACCAAGTCATGAGCCTTCATCTATATTAGAAGTGAGAAACTGAAAGACATAAGAAAATAACTCTTTAACCAAACTATTTTAAATGGGCTAAAAGCAAAACATGAAACATAAATTACATTGCAGGCCGACAGTCCAATTCAACTTTGATGAAACTATTTCATGTGGCTGTAGTGATTCTAATGCAACAACGGCTAATCCAAGAGCACACGGTCTGGTGAAGGTATTTAAAGAGATATTCAGCATAACACAGGACGGAGGAGAGTTTGTCTCCTCAGACAACTCTAACATATCTTTAAATATACCAAGTGATAATAATGTGGAACAACATCTACAGGTTATCATGCAGGTGAGTGAAAACATTTTAATAGATTATGAAATTTCATTCAAAATCTTCCAAGTAATTTTTGAAATACATGAAATTTTGTGACTGTTTAAATAGATGCCAATAATCCATTATCTGGACATTTCTACATGGATGGACTTGAGGAAAATTTCATTCTTCAGTTGTCTTTGTACTCAGATAATTCTCAAACAGCTTACACGACAGTGAATGATTAGTTAGATTGCTAGACTAAGGCCATGCTACAGTATCACTTTCAAAGCTTTATTTTTTAGTCAATCAAATTGTTCCCAGAGATTATTTCAAGACTGGTACTTGTTCTATCAGTTTCTGTCTTTGCTGAACCATTAAGTTATAAGGATGTAAAGAAACCTACACAACTTCCATCTACCAAATTTATTCACAAAATAATAAATGGTGGTTCAACCTAGATTTAAAAGATGAAATTATTTGCCCATTGAACCTATATTTTCTTTTCGATCATGGATAGAGTCAGCCCATAACGTGCGCAATACAAGCATGTACTGGACTCCGTAGTTTGTAAAAATGCATCTAAAATCCAATTTGTGCAAAGATGTTGCTATTTTCTTTTAGAATTAGCAGAGAACCTCAATGATTTCAGATTAGGTTACATACAACAAGAAAAGCTTGAAAATGTTTCCCATGTCAGACAAGTAGATCATTAAAGAATTATACTATCACTCAACTTAGCAGTTTGCCTGATAGAATAAGTGCTAGGCTGAAAAACAAAAAAAAAAAAAAAAATGTACTGGGGTTGATTTGTTTAAAATCCTTCAGGGTGGTGCACCAGCATGGCTGCAGTCTAATGACTGAAACAAGCAAAAGATAAATTTGCCCTACTTTTTTTTTTTTTAAATTCATTCACAGTATGATGGAAAGATAAATGCAACATCTGGGGATCATAAAAAAAAAAAAAAGGAAGCTACTCAAATTCGAGGTTTTGTTTCCATACCTGGAATTTCTTCTCTAATTCTTCTATAGATTCAGCTATAAGAACTAGATGATCAGCATATAGGAGTTCCCATCGACAGTAGGTCTTGAACTCCTCTCTGATGGCCTGTAAGACTATGAATGAGGATTGAACCTAAATGGATTCCTGTCTTCATGCCAAATTAATTGCTCAATGTATTGCTGACTCACTTTACTAACTGCACACATATACATAGATTGTACAACCCTAACAAGCCATTTGTCTACACCTAGTTTCTTTAATGACCACCAGATTACAGAGCAATGGCATCCTATCAAAGGCCTTCTCCAAGTCAAATACCACATTTACAACAAATTAAGTGGTTCACAAACTAATCCTTCAAGCATATAATCACAGTGTTGATGGGTCAAGTTGGCTAGTGTACAAACATTACTAAATGTGAGTTGGTTTATAAACAAGAACCTCTCCAACAAGAATCCAGAATACCCAAGTTGTAATGTTCAGTTCCTCACAATAAGATGAAGATTGAATTGGCAATCCAGAGTATTTAAACAATAACAAATGATGATATATTTAGATTTCAAGATTTAATTCAGTTTAAATATTTTCTTCTCAAAAGGGTAGACTGCCAGAAGAGAATTCAAGACAATGTTTCATCAGAAATTTGAATTTAAAATATTTAAGGGGGGAAAAAAAAAAAAAAACCCAGTATATAAATAGAAATCTAACTGAAGCAATAATTTATATATATATAAAAGTAAAAAGTTTTCACAAGCAAATATCTCAATTGTGGACCTCAGAATGATAGAGTATAACTCCTGAAAGTACTTTATATTACATTTGCTATCAACATTAGAGCAGCTGATAAACTGATTACGTGCGTGTCTTTTGCTTTCTTTTATTGTTGGTGATTAATACAGGTAATCAGTATCAGTGAAGATGCCATTCTATCAGCTCAAATCCAAGACCCTCTACTGAACAACATACTTTCCGTAAGTGTTATTGTGATGCTAACCCCCAACACTGACGTTCCATTTACCATTCCTATAACCATCAACCTGCCAGCACCACCAACACTGGAAGATAACGAAGTCAGTGGCTGTTTGCATGTGCTGACGGCAAAGAATGACAATACATGTACTCCTTTCTTTAGAAATTATACTCTTGAAAACGGATACATAACCTTACAAACCTACCATTTAGCAGGGTGAGTGAACATTTCATTATTTATCATAAATAAAAAACAATTTATAGACATTTAAACCATCCCCACCTCACAATTCAAAACAGTTTATATTAGTTTTCAATCTACTCAACAGAGTTGTAAGAATTTCCTCTAACAAACTCTCTATGTTGGTTTCAAATTTTGGCAGAAGGCCAGCAAGTTCAGGGGAGTGGGGGTAAGATGATTACATTGACCCAGTGCTCAACTGGTACTTATTTTATTGACCCAAAAAGGATGAAAGGCAACTTTGGTCGAATTTGAACTCAGAACATAAAGGCAGATGAAATGCCACTAAGCATTTTGCCTGGTGTGCTAACGATTCTGCCAGCTCGTTGCCTTACTCTCAATTTACATTGAGAATCATTCATTTAAATCCTAAATTTAGAAGAAATGACTGACTGAAAAGAAAGGGACATTTAATCAGTTGGTAATTTCCATCTATAGGCTTACTTGAGTTAGAATATTTAATACTAACTCACAACAACAATAATTAACCCATTTGTGCTGAAATTTTTCTAGAGAATGAAATTGCCTGAAAATTCAAATACTATTATTTTGACCTAAATAACTGAAAAAAATTTCCTTGAAACCCATTTGATACCAACTGCATACACATTAAGAACACGTTTCATTCTTTGATACAGATCATATACAAATCACAATTAGTGTCAAGTATTTGTTTTATACCCTTATAAATTAAAGGTCAGTTTAAATGGACAATCGGCATGAATGGGTTAAGGTATTTTCTTTTGTTAAACTTACATTGCTGCAGTGATTAGCTTCTATTGCTAGATGTGATGTGTGCTTGCCTCTGAATGCATACCTCAGGTTATATAGCTTTGACGCACTTCTGTTTTACTGTTCTAACAAAGCTGAGAGGTATTAAGTCCCAACTCACAACACTTGCTTTATAATTGTACTCTGCTAACAAAACTAAGCCGACATTGGAAACCAAATCAGCAATTGGGAATTGTTACATTTCCTTTCTTTCTTTTAAGTTTTGATCGTTATAATTGGTGCACTGTAACAAAGCTATATGGGGAAAATTTATTGATTAACATTCTGAGCAGCTTTGCAACTAATTCTGAATAAATATTAGTTGAAATCCAGCTTAAGAGAGCAAGCTTACACATGTTCAACTAGGCATAAACATATAATGTTTCAGTGTCATTTAATTTTTTTCTAACAGAGCACATGTCTGGAAGAGTTTTTTTCTTCTTAAAGCAGGTCAAGCTGTAACCTGAAGATGATCTGAAATTATTGCTAGATGTAGGACAGATTATTTTTTGAAGATGTAAGACAGATTATATTTTTTAAGATGTAGGACAGAGAATTTTTTTTAAGATGTAGGACAGATTATTTTTGCAAGATGTAGGACAGATTATTTTTTTGAAGATGAAGGACGGATTATTTTTTTAAGATGTAAGACAGAGAATTTTTTTTAAGATGTAGGACAGATTATTTTTGTAAGATGTAGGACAGATTATTTTTTTAAGATGTAGGACAGATTATTTTTTTGAAGATGAAGGACAGATTATTTTTTTGAAGATGAAGGACGGATTATTTTTTTAAGATGTAGGACAGAGAATTTTTTTAAGATGTAGGACAGAGAATTTTTTTTAAGATGCAGGACAGATTATTTTTGTAAGATGTAGGACAGATTATTTTTTTAAGATGTAGGACAGATTATTTTTTGAAGATGTAGGACAGATTATATTTTTAAGATGTAGGACAGATTATTTTTTTTAAGATGTAGGACAAATTTTTTTTTAAGATGTAGATTTAAGAAGGTTATGACAGACAAAAAAAGTATTCATATGAGATGAAAAGGATTCTGGATACTATCTGATGTATGGATTTAGTGAAGAAGTAAATCAGTGGTTCTTCACCTTTTTTTGTGTAGCACCCCACTAAGTGGTGAGTGAGGTATCATGACTAAACTAACTTCACATGGATGATAATTTATAAATTTTACTCTAAAAATGGATTGTATAAGCTTTTAACTGGGAAATGATAAAAAAATGATATAGACAAAAGTTGAAAGTTTACTTTATACATTACAAATTAATGACTGCTCTGTGCTTGATGAGATCACATTTTGTGTTAATAACCATTGCTAGTTTTATCATGTATAATATAATTATTTTAGGTAAAATTTAGTGTACAAATTATGTTACCTCACTGCCCACTAAAGCCTAATGCCTTCTTGAGGGCAATACTGCTCACATTGAGAATCTGTTAGACTCAACTGATGGCCACAGTGGAGTAACATGCCCACATCTAGGATAAAGGTACTACACACACACACACACACACACACATATATCCTGGACTGCATTCAGAGAAGAGCTATCCACCTAATTGTTATTCAATTATTTACAGACATACTCCATCTTCTGGCCCACATGTGTGCTGCCTCCACTCTCTGTCTTTTCTAATGTCACTCTAATGCCTCTGTTCTTCTTCAGAGCTGGCTTGCCTCCTATCCTTGCCACTCAGGCACCCCTAACCTCTCATCACTCTTGCTGTATTCATTCCACTTGGTCCTAACCATTATTTCTAGCCCTTTCTTCCCATAACATCAACCTTCTAAAATCTTGTTCTTGCTCATGTCATTATTTGATGATATGCTTCAAAAATTAACAACAATACAAAGATATGTGTAAAACTGAACAATCTACATAAAGCACAACAAAATGATATTAACTGATTCACACACCACAAGTTTATCAATGTTGTTTTTGTGTGTTTTACACAGGAAAGTTGCAGTAATGACCAGATCAAAATGCCAATATAAGGCCTGTAAATGCACTGAAAGTCTGCTGATGATGATTTTGTCCTGAAGATGGAAACACGAAGAACGGAAACTAAACTTAAGACAGAAGTCAGCTGAAGTTTTATTCTATTCAATTAAACTCTAAAGACACAAAATTTAGCAACAAAATAAATGCTTGTCTTTTTTTCTTTTAATTTAATTTTGTTGAATTTGTTTCAACAAAACCGTTCCCTCTACCAAATACAATTGATTGAAACTCACACAAGTTATAATGAGTAAGAAACCTGTTGATAATTAAAGATAATCACAATTTTGATTCGTTACATTGGTATTAGGCTCCAGGATTGAACAGGATGGTTATATATGATTGACACTAGGATATGTCAGGTACTTGTTGACCAGAAATAAATGAAAAGCAATGTCAGAAATTGAAGAGATGGATTTTGAAATGGCTAAGACTTATTTCTACCATAAAGAATATTCCCAAACACTATACATTTTGTAGAATACCAAAAAGGAATTTTCATACAGCAAACACAATATATAATCTTTATATATACATATATATATAATATAATAATCTTTATTGACTTACCATTATAGAACAAGAAAGGAATCTCTAATGGTTCGATCTTTTCTTTAATGTTCTGTGCAGAGACTGTGCAGGATAAAACATACTCAAAACCATCTTTTCCTGGTGTATTTTCTTGTAAGGTAATTTTCTAGAAAATTAAATGATACCATTTAGTACCAGAAGTTCAGGACAATGAAATAAGTCAAATATAATTTCTTAGATGAAAAAGATATCGAATAACCAAGACTAAAATCATGAGTATTTGTTATGACAAGAGAGAAAGTTAACCCTTTAGCATTCAGATTTCTCTGTCAAATGTAACGTTTGTTTATTCATATTGATTTGAACTTGTCATGCTTTACCTTGTGGCTTATGATGCGTTTATTTCATCATCATTGTTTAATGTTCGCTTTCCATGCTGGCATGGGTTGGATGGTTTGATTGAGGACTGGCAAGCGAGGAAGCTGCACCAAGCTCCAATCTGATCTGGCAAGGTTTCTACAGCTCCACTGTCTGTTCTGGGTGGATGGCCTTCCTAAAACCAACCATTTAACACACTGTACTGGGTGTTTTTTTTAGATGGCACCAGCACCAGTGGGGTCACCAAGTACCCACAAGATCCCTAATCTGAGTTGGGTATAGACTGGAGAAAGAAACTATTATAGAGGGAGACGAGCAGGTGTCATGCTGAAGAGGTGGGTGAATACATGGTTTGCCTACTAGGAAAGTGAGAAAGAAAGCAAAAAAGTGGTACATTTGTGTGAATCCATTGAAGAATTTTCTCTCTCTTTCTGGCAATGTCATGTTTTGTTTTTGCTGTTTCAACTCTTGCCAATAGACACTGGCAGATGGTTCTTTATTTTTGTTATGACAAATGAGACAATTTGAGAGGTGAGGCCCCTACTGAAGATACTAATTTTATTGTCTAGTACCTGTTGCTAGGTCTGAAATTAGTAGAACAGATCTGTTGTATAACCTACGAGGACGAAATACTGAAGGACAACCTCAGGATGCTGAACCTTTCAGATAAAATGACATAGGACCAAGATATCTGGCACCTTGCTGTACCCAAGAAGACCTGTCCAGCATGAGCCCTGTGTTGGTGCCACGTAAAAGTGCTTGTGCTGTGGCACATTAAAAGCACCTATCGCACACTGTAAAGTGGTTGGTGTTAGGAAGGGCATCCAGCTGTAGAAACCTTGCTGGATCAGACTGGAATCTGGTGTAGCTCACCAGCTCCAGTGAAACCATCCAACCCATGCCAGCATGGAAAACGGACATCAAAGGATGATGATGATGATGATGAATGTTATTCTGAAATTTAGAATCAAAACAGGTCCTTATTTTAAAGATTATAATTTATTGTACTGAGCAGGTGAAACAAAGACTTAGAAGTTCTCCTGGTTTGTCTTCTGCATGTTTACAGGATGTGAAGAAAGATCTTATCGCAAACATTATTAAATTAAGCAAGCTGAATTAGATTTTGAAAAACATTTCTGATTGAAGACTGTACCTGTAAAAGGGCTCGCCCTTTGAGTAATGGAACCAAAAGCTGTTTTGAAGGCCCTACAAAAGCAGGTATTTCATCCACCTCATCTAGGGCTTTAACAACTATTTTGACCGACCCATCAAATTTTGGCTCTACTGGATTATCAAACTGGTCCTAAAAAGATATCAAAATAATGTCAATAAATAACTTGGGATAATTAAGAAAATAAAACAAACTTTGAAGATAAAAAAATTTACTTACCCTGAGCTCAAGAAGAAGAGATTCAATTAGGCAACGACTGGTATTATTCTTGGAATTGCTCACTGTGGGAGTCCCTAGTGTCTCTAATGGCACTAACTTGGTTGGCACACTGGGGAGCACAGTAAGTGAGATCTAGGAGAAAAATGGTTACAATGATATTATTAACTTCTTTATATGGAGATGCAACACAACCATTACATACAATGGTCATTCCATGCATCCACACTTTACAAAAAGATAAAATCTGTTGGAATGTGTTTTTTATCTAAAAAAAACAAAACAAACAAAAGCTAAAACAAAAAAACAAAACAAACAAAAAACCCACAAATAAAACAAACCATCTTTCACTTATTTAGAAAGAAATTACTGACAATAAACTATGTTAATCAAATATTTGAAAGTTGAGACATGACATAAATACCAAGAAATATTGAATTTCAAATTTTGGCACAAGGCCAACAATTGTGGGGGAGGGGATAAGTTGATTACATCGACCCCCAGTACTCAACTGGTACTTATTTTATCCACCTCAACAGGATGAAAGCAAAGTCAACCTTGCTGGAGTTTGAACTCAGAAAGTAAAGATGGACAAAATGCTGCTGAGTATTTCGCCCAGTGTTCAAAAAACCCCTAAATTACAAAGAAATATTAAAATAACATTCCCAAAATATGCATGCATGTTTGTGTATCACATTTAATTTGAGCAGACGAGATAAATGTATAAATGATTGGTGTGGTTTGAACAAGTTTACTTAACGGGAAACAGCAATCATTTGCTAAATCCACACACAACTTTAACCCTTTCGTTACTATATTTCTAATTAAAACATAATCCTTATAACTTTCAATTAAATTCTAAAATAATCACGAATTTAGACTGGTTTCATTAAACAACTGTAACTTCTTTTTATTTATCGACATATTTGTGTAATTTTTGGAACACAATTGAAGAAAAGGTTCTTAATCAATTCTATTGCACAACTTTTGACTCAAAGTGACTAAGTTTGTTTCCATAGTGATTTCTTCAAACAAGCTTACATTTGCTTGATTTCTCCATATCTTCTGTTGAAAAGCCCTCAAATTCAGAATCACTGCTTGATAGCATGAAACTGTTCTCCATTTTAAAAGTTGAAAAAAAAAAAAAAAAATCGCCAAAGAAAAAATGGGGAAAAAAATCCCCCAAAATTTGCAGAGCTCAGATATCATGTCAAACAATGTTGGATACTGTAACTCGACTATTTACAAGGTGAAATCATGTGTTTTCATGAATGTACTAATGAAATTTATGCTGAAATTCACATTTAAATATCAATGGGTTCGTTTGGCTAGCTTCGGTCAGGTTGGTCATCTAAGCCAAAAACTTTTTCAGACAAGTTGGTAACGAAGGGGTTAAATTGGCTACAAAACCACCCCCAAAGACCAGCAGATTTTACTCTAAATAAATAAATAAAAAGAGAAACTCACCACTTCACTATCTACATTATATTTCCCATCATAATATACAAACATAATACTGAACTTGCCAGCCAACTCTGGACAGCGTTTGTTGCTGTTAAATATAGGAAAAATAGAAAATAAATAATGTGTATTTTATAGAAGAGATCAAAGTAGAAGTGAGATTTATGAAATAAGAAACAAATAGGAAATTAAGCGAAATGTTCTTCCATGATGGATTATTGCTACAATGGAATCAATGGAACAACAAGATACTAAAATATCGTCATACCTGAAAGTAAAGATTCCTTTCTCATTGTTCACGTTGTCAGGTGCATATGAAATTGCCTGAAAGTAATTTAGTGTGATAACACATCAAATAGAAAATCATATAAATGAATTTAACATTTAATCTGCATATGGCTGGTTACGTTCATCTTTTGAAAGTGTACTCTTTTACTTCTTCATTATCATCACCATCATTTAGCTTCTGTTTTCCATGTTGGCATGGGTTAAATGGTTTGACTGGAACTGGTAGGCCAGAGAACTGCATCAGGCTCCAGTCTATTTTGGTTTAGTTTCTATGAATGTATGCCCTTCCTAATGCCAACTACACTCCAGAGTGTACTGGGTGCCTCTAACATGTCCCTGGCATGGGTGCCTTTTATGTGTCACCAGCACTGGCCATGACTACGATTCCACTAAGTTTGACATGTCTTCTCAAGCACAGCAAATCACCAACAGTCTCAGTCACTTGCCATCTCCTCCATGAGACTCAGCATTCAAAGATCATGCTTCACCACCTCATCCTGGGTCTACTTCTTCCACAAGTTCCCTCCACTGAGATCGGTACTTCTTTATGCAGCTGTTCTCGTCCATATACATCACATGGCCATACCAGTGCAGTCTTCTCTCTTGCACACTACATCCGATGCCTCTTATATCCATTTTCTCTCTTAAGGCACTAACATTCAGTCAAATGTGCACACTGACAATGCACACCCGTTAACAACTGTATTAACAAAGGTAAGTAGTTATTTGAAAAGGAAAAACTATACTGCAAGGATTCCTTTTAGAAATAAGTTCTTAACCCATGTTTATTGAACATAACACCGAAACTTCTACCCCAACACACACATTTATACATATATATATATATATATATATATATATATATATATATATATATATATATATATACATATACATATACATACATACACACACACATACACATTTCTTGCTCCCTACATTCTGTAATTATATGTAAAAGTTAAATATTTTGAAAACCATTTCTATGTTATTTACCAGCTGCTGAAGATTTTATAGACCTTGCTGGTATCATGTAACAAGCACCCAGTCCACCTTGTAAAAAAGTGGTTGGCATTAGGAAGGGCATCCGACTAAAACCATGTCAAAACAGACCGTGGGACTTAGTGCAGTCCTCTGGCTTGTGAGCTCCTGTCAAACCATCCAACCCATGCCAGTATGGAAGACAGGCGTTAAAAATGATGATGATGATGACGACGCTGAAAACCTGAAAAATGGTTGTCTATTTATGTCCCAAATGTTTTACAAATCTGCTTAAGGCAGTTTCAATGAAGAGCTTACAATTTTCATAGAGAAAATATCAAGGGTTTAATAAGAATTGTTCGATTCAAGTCAGCAAATTTTAACTGAGGTGGGGGCAGGGGACTGTGAAATACATAAAGAAACTACTTACTTTGGGAGGTGGTATTGACTGGTGACTAGAATCTGAAGGCCATTGTTTCATTGACAGATGTGAATGCTTTGCCAAAGTTAATGGATTACCATCTTCAGCCAATACTTTCACTGTGTATACTTTAAGAAATTAGGAAAATAAATATTACAGTCTATTTCATATAAAAAATTGGAAAGTGAAAGGTGTGTGTGTGAAACAGATTTGATAAAGAAGTCTCAAAGCCTATTTTATCATACTTTTTATTACTAATTTGGTTGTATCTATAAGATCAAAAATATATATTATTCTATATTTTTATATTTATTATTTGGTTATTAAGTGTGTGAATTACTACTTTTGTATGTTTAATGCCAGCTAGGAGCCTGAAAGAACTTGAACTTGTGCAAATGTATTTCTTCTGTTTGAAATTACAAAGATCTATTTGGGCAAAATTTTCCAATATTTTTAAGAAATTGATTTAAGTTATAGTTATTAATTTAATACCCTTATAATTAACTGTAAAAATATTCACTTAAAACGATTCTAAATAATATGTCACTTTTAAAAATTTTCCAATTACATGAATTTTTTACAATAAGAATTGTCATAGATTAATTTTAATCCCTTAGGAATTCCTAAGCTGTGTATGAAATATTTCCATCATCTCTCATCTCTTTGTATTAAGTTCTCATTCCTGCTATTTTAAAAATTTCTGTGTCCGCATCATGCAAAAAGACTTACCAGGCAACTTTGAGCCAGCTTCTACTGCTATATTACTTTTACAATCCACCTCAAGACGTAAAGGTTTGGTTGGATCTGGTCGAATGCTGATCTTAATTCTTGGCCCTGCGATGGTTCTACTCCCTCCAAGCAGAGCTTTCACTGACAATTCATAGACACCCCTGTAAAACAAAACAGTTCTCTTTCATAATCAATTTAAAAAAGGCATGATGAAGTTTTTGAATTCAGCAGAATTAATTGTAAATGGAATCCTAAGAAGGAAAAACAAAAACCAAAATTTGGTCTTACTTTGGCCCATTGACAGAGAAGGTTCCAAAGTCTACTTGTCCTTCATTATCGGTTTTCAATGTAGTAGCAGAAGGCACAATCTGAAATTATAAATCAATTTAGTAATTAAATCAATTTATCATGTCTTTTTTTTCTATTATCAATATTCCAGAAGTAAAACAATAGTTTATATGACTGCAATATCAGATGAAGGTTTTCTTAATCCACTAGAGGTGGGAAGATTAATAAATAATTTACATTTGACAGATATTTGTCCACATCTTGTTTGTTGCTAACACAACATTTCAGCTGATATACCCTCCAGCCTTCGTCAAGTGTCGTGGGGAAATTTCAAACCTGGGTTCTCATTCCTAAGGTATTTTTCGATATTATTATTATTATTCAGGTCACTGCCTGGAATTGAACTCGGAATCTTGGGGTTAGTAGCCCGCGCTCTTAACCACTATGCCTTATGCCCATGGGCATTCCAGGCAGTGACCTGAATAATAATAATAATTACATCGAAAAATACCTTAGGAATGAGAACCCGAGTTTGAAATTTCCCCAAGACACCTGATGAAGGCTGGAGGGTATATCAGCCGAAACATTGTGTTAAAAACAAATAAGACGAGAACAAATATACGACAAATGTAAATCATGTACATAATTCCTCATCTCTTAAATACAGAACTGAAATCTTGAAAAGATCAGCATTTTTTCAATACCAATGTCACCTGTTTACTATAACATGTATATAATACTCATGGGTTGTTTCATTTAATGACTAACGGAAATTTTCAAGAGACTATAATGAATTTACTGGCATTAAATTTCAGTATGCTATACATTATATGTTGAACTTATGTTATACGGAAAAACTTCTATAAATTATTCAATTTGTATTATTTTTAAAGAAATGCAATTTATCAAAATGTAATAATTTACTGATAAAAAATACCTTAATTTTTTGATCCTTATTCAAAAGGATTTTTACATCTTTCTCTTTACATTGGTTGCCCCTGTCATCACACAGCGATACAACTAAATGTTGATTAATTTTTCCACCATCATACACCACAATAGGCTGAAGAAAAAAAAAATATACACACACATATATACAGAGGTTTGGTTTGCTATAGCATGGCTCAGTATTTGTGCTGAATCTTTAAACCCTTCCCACAAAATATAACAACTAAACTGTCACTCTGCCAACACGATAACATGTACAAGAGAAATACTTACCAACAGCCAATCCAGATATATTTTGTGATACATTTCAGATATATTTCAGTCTTTGATTATCTGCATTCCATTTTACGAGCAATTTTCAAGCAAACAAAAACACATTTTTCATAACACCTTAAGCAACATTTATTGTGTAAATAAATGAAACACTGAAAAGTGTTTATTATTGAATGTCTTAAAAATTATCAGAATGAGGGAGAAGACAGACCTTCTAATGCAAGCTTATGGAATAGCAAAGGGGGAAATAAGTCATAAGAAACGTGCACAATTTAGCAGAGAACAAAAAGCTCTCTATGTACTGAGCTGGAAAAGGTTTGCTGAAAGTAGTAGCTTAGTGACATTTGGAGACAGAGTTAGAATAGCACCAAGAATGGCTGTTCTTGGCCACTCCTATTTCATAATGGTCTCTTTTTTTTTCGTATCAAGGGCAGATAAAACCTTTAAGATGTCTTCCCATTTAGCAAATAGATTATATAGAACATACCAAAAGTCTTGGAAGAAAGGAACAATAGAGATCAAAATCAAAATAATAAAACCAACACTAACAAGAAAAAAATCTGTTTGAAACACAAATGAATAAGCAACAAAGAAATATGAACAAAGAGGTAAAAAAAAAGACGATAATAAAGATCTGAATTTTTCTGTTCAGAGTATAAAGTATACATAGCTAATGGTTGGCAAATGCAGAGTTAGAGTTTACTTAGATATTTATTGATCTTAATAGAGTGTAACTTTCACATCACCAGTTGAAGGCATAGAGTTTCTTTGTGTTTATAAAAAGACAAAAATCTGTTGCAAAAGAAAGAAAAGGCCTACCTCGTCCAAGTCCCATCCTGGAATAATAAGCTGAGAAGGGGGCCCTGATACCAACTCAATGCGAATGTAATCCTTGAGTTTCTTCCATTGAAACATCAACTCTTTGGAACCAGTGTGAACATCCTCTAACTGGATGCCTTTTACACAGAAGGCACATTGCTGAAACAGAATCAGAGGAAACAGTTAGAATTTAAACAGAGCGAACATCATATTCAATCATCATCATCGTTTAATGTCTCTTCTTCATACTGGCATGGGTTGGATGGCTTGATAGGAACTGGCAAGGTTAGGGGCCACACCAAATTCCATGCTTTAGTTTTGGCTTGGTTTCAACAGCTTGATGCCCTTCCTAATGACAACCATTTTGCAGAGTGTATTGGGTGCTTTTTATGAGCCACCAACACCAGTGCTTTTTACGTGGCATAAGTAATTACATTTTAAATTGTCACAATAATCTTAGGTTAATTCCTAATATTTATATATATGCACCACTGAATATTGTAATCCTTTAACTTCAGATTCATCATCATCATCATCGTTTAACGTCCGCTTTCCATGCTAGCATTCTTATCTATTCACATTGTTTTGAATTAATCAGGTATTACCATGGAGCTTTGAGATTTTGATGATGTGATAGCCTAGTTTTAGAGTGACATTGTAGAGCAGGTGCGAGAGGCCAGATCTGGCTAGTTGGAATATAAAATGGGTAGAATATTTGGGTTGGATTAAATGCTAAAAGGTTAAACAAGTGACAATTTTTTGCAAGTGAAATTCTGAAACAATTCTACAACTTTATCAATCTGTTCCAATTTCCAGGTCATTAAAATATTTGCATCAACAATCCAAATATATATTTATCATATTCTAACAAGGACAAATGAATACAAAAAAAAAAAAAAAAAAAGATTTAATGCGAATTTAATTGCTATAAAAGTTTTCTGTTTGTCATAATTACTTACCTGACCTTTATACTTCTGGATTTTGTCAGTTATTAAGCCATCACCACTAATGTTCAGTTCTTGTAGTTCTGAAGCTTGGAACTGAAGAGGAGAAAATAAACATTCATTTCATATTTTGAGAGAAGACAAAAAAAAAAAAACTCTTGTGTAAAAACTTTATATATCATCATCATTTAACGTCCATTGTACATGCTGGCATGGGTTGGATGGTTTGACCGGAAGGCTGCACCAGGTTTCAGTCTGATTTGGCATGGTTTTCCACAGCTGGATGCCCTTCCTAACGCCAACCAATCTGAGAGTGTAACAAGTGCTTTTATGTGCCACCGGTACAGGTACTATTTGTGTGACACCGGTATCTGCCACGACTGCAATTTTGCTCGGCTTGATGGGTCTTCTTCTCAAGCATGACATAATGCCAAAGGTCTTGGTCATTGCCTCGTGAGGCCTAACGCTCGAAAAGAACTCAGCCACTGCATTTGAGTATTAAAAAAAATTAGTATTAAGGTAATAATCCATTTAACATGTTTTCTATGCTGGTATGGGTTGAATAGTTTGACAGGCTTGTATCCATATTTCTTTACCATAGAATTGGATTATCATCATCATCATCATCATCTACATCTAGTCTCCATGCTGGCATGGGCTGGACAGTCTGACATGGAACTGTCCAGACTCCAGCTGTCTGTTGTGGCATGGTTTCTAGCGCTGGGTGCTTTTTACACACCGTTAAATGGTTGGGATAAGGAAGGACATCCAACCGTAGAAACCATGCCACAACAGACAGTTGGAGTCTGGACAGCTTCCTGCTAGCCAGCTCCATGCCTAAAACTATCTTAATTTTATAAAAAATGGTTATTTGGATGCATTTGTCATCTCTCAAAGGTCTCATTTATGAAAAGTAGCAGACAAAAATGGTTGGGTCACCATCTTTTTCAATGCTAGTAAGAAGGTGGATCATTTGTCATACATCATACAACTGCCCACCTTGGATGTTTTTCTGAAACCCAATTAAGGCAAAAGACTTCTCGGATATTCTGGTAGATTAGGAGACAACTAATCTTATATATAAACATCAACATGAGGCTTATTATGTAAGGAATTCAAAGACTTGTCATTACACAAACAATATAATGACAATTTAAAGAAAGAAAAATGTGTCAAAGTAAATATGACTTTATAAAAATTTTAAAAAAAAAAGGAGAAATGGATTAACTTACATCTATTATTTCATTGCCATTTTTATCTCTGATGCTAACTTGAATTTCACTTTCCATTTGCTCCTTAATACGTAAACTGCAACTTCCTTTTACCTTGCACTTCATCTGAGAAGGCTCTCCTGCTTTGGCTCTGCACATTGAGAAAGTTAAATCATGACAGGAAGCTTAATAGAAAGTAATAAACAGACAAGCAAGAGAAAGAGAGAGAATATGAAAGAAAGTTCTGCACACACACACACACACTTATAGATATACATTAATGCAAATGATATATGAGCATATGCATATATACGTACATGTATGTACATACCTACATCTACATGTATATATAGATGCATATCCGGGTACAGGACGTCAGAAAATGAACGGGAACATAAAACACAAAAACGGACTTTTTTTTTTACAGACACCAGAATGAACAGAGAGAGAGAGAGAGAGAGAGAGAAAGAGAAAGAGAGAGAGAGAGAGAAAGAGAAAGAGAAAGAGAGAGAGAGAGAGAGAGAGAGAGAAAGAGAGAGAGAGAGAAAGAGAGAGAGAGAGAGAGAGATAGAGAGAGAGATAGAGAGAGAGAGAGAGTCACATGTAGGAAAAATAAAGAGGAAATCAAACTTACTTTATTGTGAAACTAAAGTGAGTGTCCGATCCATCTAGAATACTAACATGGCAATACTTTTGGTCAGAAATTGAAGTTGGAATTTTGATATCGGGCAATTTTTTTTGAAGTAGAAGTTCTTTATTCATTTTAGGGGTCCAGTTTACCTGACAATACAGAAAATGAATTAATTATGTTTGAAAGATGAAAGAAGACTGGGCTTTACCAATACGACAATGGTGATATCACTGAATGGCATGATATATGCAATCTACCTTTATCTTGGAGGAGATCTTTTCATCCATCTTGATTTCCCGACCAGCTTCATCAAGAAGTAAGAATGCTGAAACAAAAAAGAATATCTACATAAAGCTGAGAAACAGATAAAATTTATCAAAAGAAGAGAATTATAGGTACTAAAGAAGAAAAGCTTATACTTTTCAAACCTCAAAGATCCCACAAGGCTAGCTATTCTCACTGGTTGCTATAACATAGAGTTAAGTAAATATTACCCCAATATCACAGGTAGCTTTTCCTAACAGAGGAAATGAACTTACCACCATCTGGTACCTAGTTAGAGACAACTGGGAGAAAAAAACCCCAAAAAAAAACAACTTAACTGTTAAGAATTAAAGGGTTCTGATCCCATATTGGTGACAGCCCCTTCCCTCAACAGTTGATTACTCAGTGAACAACAACAACAACAACACATGCTAAGCACCATAGGACTTCCACCTCAAATAACTTATGAAAAACAACAACCGACTTATCAAACACGTAACAACTTATTGCCAAGTAAGCCATCTATGTCCCCACGAAGCCAATTTAACCCTGTCATGCTGTATTCCCACTATAGGAGGAATAGGTTAAACATCATCTCTGTTGGATTCCCAGTAAAGCGGTAATAAGCAACAGACATACAAAAAGAAGATGCAACTGATTCTGTCCATTAGTTTGTCTGCAATCGTTACTCTTGAACTGTATATGCAACTATTTTTCTTTTTGCTAAGGTGGAGGGTAAAGTTAGACACAGAGGCTCAGGACTGAGAAGGTTAAATTTTATGACAGTATGATTTCCCCCACCTCTAGTAAAGGGTAAATGGCCACAGAATAACTTTTCAACTGATTCAGTTCCAGATTATAAGTCTAACAGAACTACAACTTTACAAACAATTACACCTAACATCTGAATCTTACTCTCTATTCATCACTATTAAATCGTTAGAGTTTGTAGGCAACATTCGATTTTCTTCTTTCTTATTCTATTTGTTTTAGTAGAGCAACTGCGCTGGTGTCACGTAAAAAAACTTCTGTGCTGGCTTCATGTAAAAAGCACCCAGTACACTCTGTAAGGTGGTTGGCATTAGGGAGGGCACTCAGCCACAGAAACCATACCAAAACAGACAACTGGGGCCTGGAGCAGTCCTCCAGCCTGCCAGCTCTTGTCAAACTATTCAACCCATGCCAGCATGAGAAACAGACAATAAATGATGATGATGTATTTTGTAGGGAGGAGGTTTTGAAATGATTGAAAATGAAGACAAATACATTAATGTAATCTTGTACCTTAACCATCTTCATTAAAACTAGCACATTGTATAAAAATATTCAAAATAATCTGTTTTCCTGAATTAAAAAAAATGTTGATTTTAAACTTGCTGAAATGCTAATAAGTAAAGTTTAAGAAATCCGTTGCAGACACTTGATAATACTTACTTAAACCCTGCATGTATTCACCTGCAACAGCAACTACTTCCTGAGAGTTTTTAATGCGTACTGTCTTCTCCACAGTGCCATCTTCATTGTACAAATTATAACTCAAATCAATGCTTGCAGTCTTTCCACTTGGTATCAAACATAACTTCCGTTCCACTGTTTTCACGTCTTTGCTATTCTGTAGAAAAATAAAGGAAGCTTACGTAAGAAACTGCATTGTCCCACATGTGTATTTATTCATTACTTCAATGTGGGCTACATTTAAGCCTAAAATGATACAATTTCAACGGTTAATAATCATGAGAGTTCAATCATTGTGAAACTTGGCTCCCATAACAAACTGGAGGGTTTAACTTGTGTTGTGCATACCTAGTATTGATATGTGACCGATGGACTGGCTCCTGTGCAGGTGGCACGTAAAATACACCATTTCGAGCGTGGCCGTCGCCAGTACCGCCTAACTGGCCCTCATGCCGGTGGCACGTAAAAGTACCCACTACACTCTCAGAGTGGGTAGCATTAGGAAGGGCATCCAGCTGTAGAAACTCTGCCAAATCAGATTGGAGCCTGGTGTTGCCTCCTGGTCCACCAGTCCTCAGTCAAATCGTCCAACCCATGCTTGCATGGAAAGCGGATGTTAAACGACGATGATGATGATGATGTGGTTGAAAAAGGCTTTTCTATCTCTATCTCAAGATTTAAGACTTAGCATCCTCTATGTCCCTCTCTCAGCTGAGAAGTCCTGCTCTTGAGGGCTCAGGGGTACTGGCATCATGAAAAAGCATTTGTCCCAGTGCCACATATAAAGCACTTATACCAGTTCCACATAAAAAGCACCCAGTACACTCTGTAAAGGGGTTGGCATTAGGAAGGGCATCAGGCCATAGAAACCACACCAAAATAGACAACTGGAACCTGGCCAGCTCCTGTTAAACTGTCAAACTCGTGCCAACATGGAAAGTGGACGTTGATGATAATGATAAACTAAATTTTACCTGCAGTTCAATTTTGGCCACAACTTCCTGGTTACTTTTCACTTTTTTCATGTATAATGATTCTCCAGTCAATATTCCAGTGCCACTACTTGAACAGTCAAGACTATAAACTGGTAAACCAGAGATTCCTTGGAACTAAAAAGGAAAACAAATTGATATTTATTATCAAATTTTAATATTGGTAATCAATCATTATCACCTAAAGATGCAAAATATTGTAACAAAAACCAAAAAACCAACCCCCCACCTCCAACTTTTGTTGTATTTGGATTTGTTAATGCTTCACCATCAATTTGCATCCTAGTTGCAAGTCAACCTTATATTTATTTTAGAATCATTTTCTTCAATATTAATCAGCTTAACAACATCAATGCAGATGAAGCATTGTGAACTTATTTTGTTGCACGTGACTTAACAGTTCTCCCTAACACTCAAAGCTATGGGCACTACAATTTTCATAATCCCTTTCCTCATTACACGAGACTTTATACCTATGGCTGTGTCTACTCACCATCTGTGCTTCAATCTCTCTATATAAGTCTCTGCTAATAGGTCAATTCTTTCATCAATTGAAAGCATTCGACAGAGAAAGAATGATGTGCTGAGATAACTGCATGATAATAATAACAACAACAATCCTTTCTGCTAAAATTATCTGTTTTCATTATTATTCTTTAATTAATCCAAACCCAACCCTTTTAGGGTAGATAAATTCTCTTGACAACTACTTAACTAAAAAACAGAGGTAACTATTATGCCAAGCTGTTCCAGAGTCCCATTATCACCTCTTTGCAATTTAACTCCTCCCTACGTCATAGAGATATGAGACTGCACAGCCATAGTAAAGCTTATCTGTCGACAAAGTTGGATATATAGAATAAAAACTAACAGACTCTTTAGCATTGCTGCAGATAACATCTCTAGTATTAGTGCTAAGATAAAATACTCTCGGTCCACACTCTAATGCAGTTGATGATGAGCAAGGCCTCAAGCTATAAAAACGAAGAGGATGAGGACCAACCTGTGCCATACAGAAAATATGATGATAAAACATAACTCATAAAAGAAAAGAAAAAAAATGTTTTACCTTACAAGTAACCACCAGTTTATTCTCAGTAGTAACATTGCCTGCAATATCTAGAACTTCTACATTGAACACAGGAGCAGTTCCATTTTCAAGGTTCAAGTTTTGATCTGGTTTCACAGAGAGCTGATAGGGAGGACCTGGCACAAAAATAATCCAATCATAAATTAAGAAAAACAATCTTCAAAGGACGGAATTTTGTCTGAATATTTTTTAACAAATTTGTATTTAATTTCTAAAGAAATTAAATAAGATATTGGCACAGGCAGCTAAGTCCCAAGCAACTTATTCAATACAGAACATTGAGTCTTAAAATCATTTGTCATTTATGCCAGCATTAATTAAAAAACCCAAAATATTAGAGTGCCATCATCATTTATTTTACATTTTGTAATATCATGTACACAGTCTCACACACACACTTCCAACCAATTATCAAATCTAGTTTACAAGAAGCAACTATACTGCAACATGAAGCTCAACAAAGATATTCTTCAAACAGTTTCATTAAGTTCCACTCATTTTCAAGCAGGTGTCCATGGGTATGCCCCACCACCAATCTAGTCATTCTTCAAAGTCAGGGTTTGACAAATTTTGGGGGAAGTGGTTTGTAGACCAAAGTAAATAAACAATAAAACTATGATGAGACAAGGCTATGGAAATAGCTTTAAACACCCCCAGTTGTAGCAGAGGAACCACCACACATTTAACCCTTTAGCATCCAGATTATTCTGTCAAACATAATGCTTATTTATTCATGATACCCTCTAGTGTCACCTTCCTGCTCTTACCCTTTTCCTCACTGCCCACTCTGCTACAGCTTCTATGCCTTCTCATCTTAATCCTCTGATTTACCCCCTACAAGCATCCCTATTCTTTCCTTCAATGATTCTCGGTATTCCTCCCCACTCTACTTCTCCCTTCCTGTCCCTTTTGCCTCAGACCTGTCCATACTAACCACTTATGTTGGAAAGTTCTACAGCCCCCCTCCCCCAACTACCCCATCACCAATCAACTCTAACCCACTTTCTCATCAACCCTTGTTCATAATTCCTTCCTCTTCTATCATACTTCTCTTACTATCCCTCTATCTAGAATCATTGCCCACTCTCTCATCTACTCTCCCCCACTAAAAGGGGTTATTTTAGTCTTGCAAGTTATAAGGCACCCCTCACTGGTGTTAGTGTCATCATCATCATCATCATTGTTTATCGTCTGCTTTCCATGCTGGCATGGGTTGGACGGTTTGACTGAGGACTGTCAAGCCAGAAGACTGCACCAGGCTCCAATCTGATCTGGCAAAGTTTCTACAGCTGGATGCCCTTTCTAATACCAACCACTCTGAGACTGTAGTGGGTGCTTTTTTTATCATGAACAAAAAAGTACTCAGTACACACTGTAAAATAGTTGGTGTTTGGAAGAGCATTTGGTCATAGAAACCTTGCCAGAGTAAACTTTGGAACAGGATACAGTCCTTTCCATCTCATCAGATCCAGTCAAATCATCCAACCCCTGTCACTATGGGAGATGGAATTTTAACATTTCTAGGTTTAACTCTTTTGATACTAAACCGGCTGAAACCACTTCTGGCTCTGTAGTACAAATGTCTTGTTTTCATAAGTTCTGAATTAAAATCTTCCACCAAACCTTCGTCACAATTTATGTTCCTTACACTAGCTTAATGATGACTAAGTTATTCTTTATTATATTTAAAATTAATTGAAAGAAATATAGAGCATCTCAACAGAAATTCAGTAACAAAAGGGTTAAAAATCATTTTCTTACCAGGAAGTAAACGGATTTTTAAGGTTTGTTTTTCTTCTAACTCATCCACTTTCACGGTCAAATTGAAATTCTGTAATAAAACAACATCAACACTATTTTAGAAACAATTCACTTATTCAGACTTTTACTATAACAACACATGAATAGAATGAAATTATTCTCAAAAACTTTTCACTTTTATTCTGGTCAACTATTGGTTCATTAACCCCACTTCTTATATTTTAAATCTTTCCTTATCTTTAGTGACCACTACAACAGAGGAGCCAAATCCACCAGAGACTTGTCTTTAAATGTTGTATGCCATTTTTCTTTTGTTCTCTTGATATCAACAAAAACATTTAACCCAGCCATATCTGGCTTCTCCCACCTAACTTGCAATGTCATAGTGAACTTTGCTTGGAAAAAGGGACATTAAAGCAATGATGAAGATGAGCCAAAGCAAACTTACCTTTCCTGTAGTACAATTAACCAGGCCTTTTGCAGAAATACCCTTAATCAACAGATGGTTACCTTTCACTTGTAAACTATCGTAACTAATATCCAGTCCACTAAAATGAAAACAAACATCAAATTACTGACTGCTTCACATTTATATGTTCAATTTATTTTCTAACGTTAGATATAAAATAAAATTTTTATATTGAGTAAATAAAATAATTATATTCATTCCTATTCAATATTTGGAAAGACAAACATTTCATATGTAAAAAAAACTGAAATTAATAGAAATATACACTTGATAAAATTGATAAAAACACACACACAAACGTATTAAAAATATTACCTAGCCTCAAGAGTAGGTTTGCAATCACTGTTTGGTGCTGTTATGTGGTTGAATTCATCTTGGAATTCAAGAGGAATTTGAAATGGAACCCCAACACGAAAGGGTCCATCCAGTAAAGCAACTGTAAACTTTTTGGGTTCAGCTTCTGTTAAACATTAAAAGGAATTTTGATCAAATGAATGATGTGCTAATTTGCATAACAATTGTAATCAAATAGCATTTAAATACTCTTTTTTTTTTTTTTTCTGTTTTACTTGTTGAGACAGGGGGCAGGGATAGAGGCCATGGCCCTAGTGAAGTTGATGTGAAATGTTCTGGTCAACACCTACAGAAAAGATATGAACAGGGAGGAAATTCCAGTGGGGCAAATTTTCAGGGGATGAAGGACTGGGTATAGTGGTTGATGCATGGAAAAGAGGATTGGAGGCACCAAGGGCAGTGGGAGGTGGGGGTACAGGACCAGCCAGCTCTGAGAAGCAGAAACTATTATAGTTGAGATAGAAAAGATAAAGCGGGAGGACAGCTTGCTCATGGGATAACGGTTGGAGTGTGTAGGTTAGTGAGATGGTATCCCAATCCACTGGGTGGCCCTTCTCTGCAATGTGACTCAGGAGGTCAGTGTTAATAGAAGTAGCCTCATCCCAGATGTGAGAGCAGGGCCTAGCCTTGTAAAGTGTCAGCAGCTGTTAAGAGCTGAAATACCTTCTGGTCCTAAAAAGGTCTATTCTTTGGGATGTAGTCCTAGCTATGTTAGTGGTGAGCTTTCAACAAGAGAGATCCTCAGTAACGGTGAGAGATCTAGCTGAGTGCTGCTCTTGTTTAGAGGGTGGGGGGTTATATGGTGTTTTATTGAAAAATTAGAATTATTTAAAAAAAAAATATTTATCCAAACTAATTACTTACCAGTGACAAAAAATTTGATACGGTGCGACGGCAGATCTTTTCCAGCAAAAGTTGTTGCACCACTCTCATTCAAAACAACTTGGAGCTGAAGTGTGTGATGCCCTAAGTTTTTGATGTTTTCTACAGGAAAGAAATTTTTTATTGCAATAAGTCATTTATCATAAAATATTGAAATTGGTTTTTGTGAAAGAAAAAAAACAAAAACAAACAAACCTATATTGAATGTGAAGTACAATATCAATTTTGAATGTTATGTTCTAACAGTTATTTTACACCTATTTTTGTTTCATTAAAAAGTAACAAACTTTCAGTACAAACAACTGTAATGCTTGAAACAATTACAAAAACATATTAGGAAAACATGTTTTATAATTTAATTGGCTGAGTCAGAAAGAAGCAGCAGGGCTTATAACCATTTCAGGTTTTACAATTTTACTGGAAGTTGAAAAATGTTTGTACATAACAGAAACCAAACAAAACATGATATTTATGATATAATTGTGAACCTACCCATTTTTCTGAACCAATATGGCCAGTTTTTTCCATGTTGACTAATATGTGATACAATCACTTCATCACCATTGGAAGCTAGAGAAAGAGAAGAGTTAATAAAATCACTTAAAATATGAATTTTGAAAAAAAAAAAAATCAAAAGAGGATGTTAAAAAGGCAAAAAAAAAGTGCTATTTATAAGAATATTTTTTTATTGCATCTTTAGAGGAAATAAAAAATAATATTAACAATTACTAAAAAAGAAAAAAAATTAAAACAAAAGTTTGGTTTTCAGTTTCTTAATTAATCCCATAGCATTTAAACCGGTCATATCGATCCCAAATATTCTATCTTGCTTTATGTTGAGATGGGCCAGATCTGGTTTCTCACTCATACCTTACAATATCATTCTAAAAGTAAATAATCAGATCATTGAAATCTCAAAGCTATCCAATGATGCCTGATTAATTTGACACAATGTGAATAAATAAAGATTACATTTGACAGAGTAATCTGAATGCTCAAGGGTTAAAGGCTTATTGATAATGTATTGGGTATTTGAAATATCTACAAGTCAGAAACAGGAGGGAAAACGTTAAGAGTTTGCTATTAATTTAAACCAAAGTTAAAAACTTACAATGCCAGATAATCTTGAGTTCCACTAACAATTTCTTGTGTGCTGGGGCAGTTCCAGGTAACTGCTTGATGGTTTCACCTTTTTTGTTTATAATTTCTACCTTAATATCACCTGAAATGACAGGAAAAAAAATGTTTGAGCAATTTTCAAATCTATCAATAAACATTAACAGTTTATGGGGAAAAAAAAAAAAAAAAATGAAAGAATACAAATATGATTTCAAGGATGACAATATCTAACACCCTTCAATAGTTCCTCATTTTAATTTTTGGGCTGTCAAAAAAGGAAGAAAAGATTGGCAAACTAAATATGAGAATAATAAAATATTGCGATAAGTTTGTGATGGTTCATTTGAGTCAGCAAAAGGCAGATACATGGATTTACTTCTTGGATCAGTAAGATATCAATGCAAAACAGATTTGAAGAACATGATAATCCTCTGATCTTGTTCCTCTCTTGAAAATGTAATAAACTACCATTAAATCTATAGTTTGAACTACCACGTATACTCAAGTGATATTTGATCCCAGTTAAAAGATGACCACTAATCTGTGGCCAAAATTCAACCTTAAATAATGGTTTGAAAAACTCAACTTATGCCAGGGTATATACAGGTGTATAGTTTCTATAAAGTTTCTGAAAAGTGGTTGATATACTGAAATAGAGACAGATTATTTTCAACTTTGTCTTATTCCAACAGCTGTTTATAGTCTCACATCAACTCATGTGTGAATCAACAAGATAGAAAGAAACACAAAAATTAGTACCAATGGTTTTCCCTGCAGGTCTGCGTTCACCTTCTACAACTTCATTGTCATCAGGCCAAGAAACAACTAATTGATCAGGTAACCTGAAGGTAATATGACAAAAAGAAAAAAGGTTTGCAATAGAATTCAAAAAACAACTGGAAATAAAACAACAACATACAGTTAAATCCACCCAACTTCTTTGGAATTTGATCTCAAAACAATAATGTTCCAAATCAAGTATGAATCACTCAAATTATTTCTATAAAATAAAGCAACCAGTTGTCAATTTGACTTCTTTAAAATATTCATATTTATATTTTCAGAAAGTGTCTTTGAATTGTTAACCCTCTTATGGCCATATTTTAACAAAATATAATAAATATATATACAAAAAACTCGACTCCATTGGTCACGAATGACCATAGGTGCACCTAAGAGGTTCCCTTCCAGGATACAAATCTGGGTGACTGAAGAGGAGATAACTACTCCGAAATGCTTGCATCTCACAGTCTGGGTAGGTAGAGCTGCAAGCTGATCTAGGTGTATACACACCATTTGTCAACAAATGGGATATATTTTCCATGACAAGACGCAGTGAGTAGCTTGTTCACTGGTTCGAACATGCCTCAAGCATATTCAGACTGATTACAGTAATTACAATAATTAATAATAAATAGAAGCATTCTTACTTGGCTTCTTCTTCTTCAATTGCTTTTTTAACTTGATGAGGTGTGGCCAAACGATCTAATTTAAACAGAGGTTGGACTTTTACTTCATTATACAAGCAACGTGGTTCCTGGGGGAAAAAAAAACAAAACAAAGAGAATATAAATTTATCAAAATGTAATTAGAAAAAGAAAAATCACAAAATATTTTTCTTTCCTTATGCATAAAAAAATTCATGAAGATTCAAAAAAATGTTCTGATGCTGAGCTTTGTAAACAAGTTAATTATACCTGTATAAAGAAATGTTATGAAGCTGAGCCTTGTAAACAAGTTAATTATACCTGTATGAGTTGAATGTCGCCACCAGTTGCATACACTTCTCCCTCATGGTCTCCATACAATAAAAAGCATTTAATGGTACCAAGAATTGTAGGAACAGTGCGACTGATTCTAACCTAAAAATTAAAAAAAAAAGAAAACAATTCCAGTGTAAGAAAACATTTCTCAGAAATATTTATTAAAAAGAAATAATTTAACCAAATTCTCATATTTTACACAAAACCTTTTTCAGAGAAAATGATTTTTTTTTATTGGAGATTTTAATTAGTCAAATATTGATTGGAAAACCTTTCACTGTCTGCAAAGTACAAAACATTTCCTTGACTTAATGCTGGATTCAAACTGGTCCCAAGTACATCCACTCTTACAGTTTTGCATCTCTAGTTGAGAAACTCCATCTTATTCAGAGTATTGATCCACTGGAAGCTGTCAAGAGACATACAACCAGAAGAATACTCACCATCAATTACCTGCCATATCTTGAGCATCCTGCTTCATGAGGCATCAACAAGCGAAAGGTTCAATGTCTAGCAGGTGATTTGGCAAAAGTCCACAAGATTACCCACCATCTTTCCAACATTTTGGATTCAATATTTCCAGTGCCTGTTACGCAGGGAGATGGCAGAAGTGTTACTGTACTGGACAAAGTGCTTAGCAGCATTTCCTCCAATTTTACATTCTGAGTTCAAACACTGCCAGTGATGAGTTTGCCTTTTATCTCTTTGGGGTTGACAAGTACCAGTTAACTGTCTCCAAAATTGCTGGCCTTGTGCCCAAATTTGAATCCAAGATCTCTAATACTTGTGGACAGGGTTATACAATCCAAAAAACTGCAGCATCTATGGATTTACTTTTTTAAATTTCTTTTTCTATTTCAATTATAACAAACAGAATAAGCTGAGGTCTGCTTAGAACAAGGCAATATTATTTACTCTGAATTTTATAGAAGCTGCAAATTTCACAATGGATACTGAAAATTTAAAATTTTCAAATTTAACTTCATCTTTTGTATGTTTGCCTAGATAGCAGATTGACCATTTGAGAAGCCCAAACAACATATAAAAAAAAAAAGAAAAGAATAAAACTTAATGAAAACTTACCAAGTTGCCCTTTTTAAATATTTTCCCATCCCATTCAACTTGTTCATAAACAGACCAAGGAGTTTGTCTATGTTTGGGGAGATCAGGCCGGAGAGCATGACCTTTAAATTCTGAAAAGTGAATTTGTTTGTCAAATTTTTCATGACATTCTTTAAGCCAATTAACAAATTCCTTGTCAATACCAGTTCGCTTTTCCTGAAATAAGAAAAAAAAAAAAATTAAAACAAATTTTTAATATTGCTAGAATATTTTTGGATAAATATAAGTTTTCTATTTTGTGTTTTTATTTTGTAGTGTTCCTGGTGATTGTAATTAAATAACCTAAAATTAACTGAACTAAACGTTTTTTCACATTGATGGCTTCTCTAAATAACTAACACATTTAACAGACATTCATAATACTGATTAATCTGATTAAGAAAAAGAATGCTGCTGCTATTGGTAGGAGGAGTAGGCAACACATATTTTGACAGGTCATTCTCATGAAAGTTAAACTGAAATAGGTTTTCAAAATTTTTTAGAATGCCCAGAGAAATTGCTATATACATGTAAGGGTATGTTGAAATAGTTCATTTTCAACTAGCTTTTATTGATATTGAGGCAATTTCTTCTAGAGCTACACTATTTGGAAGATTTAGAAAATATTTGTCTTGAAAATGTTATGTCCAATTTTGTTTTGTCATGCATGTCCAGGTAAATGAGAATTGTGACCACAGGCATTGTTGTCCAGCAAACTCATTAGCATTATTTGAACTTTCAAGGTTCAAATATAACTAAACACATTGAGGTTTTTGATGTTGCTCTGCAGAAATTCAGAGGAATTATCAGTTAAAATTTTCAGGTGGAAACAGTTATTCTGTGCAATGTCCTGTACATCACATATTTTGGATCCACTTTAAGAAATTCAACATACATTCCAGCTAAGAAAAAGTTTTTAGCTTAATATTTGTCTGGGTGGTCACACTTTACTATGGAAAATGAATCAATACAATTCTTGAAAATGTTCAAAATTTAAAGCTTAAATATTTCATAATTTGGCTCTGACTGTCATCATACATCATGTGAAAATGGCCCATCTCCCTAACTGCCACCTGCTTTATTTGTTTTTGTCTACCCTCCATGCTACTGATATCAATTCTCAATGACACTCTGCAATATGTTTGGTTTTAGATAGCTAAGGAATTGTTACCTTTCTAAAATTTGTCACATTCAATTATTTCGCTAACCATCCTTCTTTTCACACTGCCATTGTCCTATCTGTGACATGCATCACATAAATACATTGTATATTGAGCTGCCTCCCATATCAGGTAACTGAGGCTACACATCTCACAATAATCTTTTATCTTTTACTTGATTCAGACACTAGAGTTGAAAACTTCTTGCAAATCTAGGTTCTAAAGTAGACTTACATGGCCATTAATAATTCGACAGAAAACAGTACTTTTTTCCTTGAGCTTCATCTCCAAATCAATGAAAGTCAGTTTGTTAGTACTGACTTGGAATTTGTCGTTAGTCCACAACACACCAGAAACTCTGGAAATAAAGAAAGAAGTTAACAGAGTTCAGTTTTGAGGAAAGATTATGTTTCAACATCAAACAAGTAGCTCTCACTCTCTCTCTCTCTTATGAGTGAAGTAGAGAAAAAGTAGAGTTGAGAGGTCCCTTTACTCCTGACATGGTCAGGACTTGGCAATCTCTCTCTCTCTAGTATTAAAAAAAAAATCTGATCTATTAAACACTGTAAAGTAGTTGGTAAGTGAGTGGAGAAAGCAACACAGAATAAAATATTACCTGTTATAGCAATCTGCTGGGACAACTTTTGACTTTTTTGGAGCACTACACCAATCGAATCTGTAAAAAAAAAAAAATCACCAAAACTAACAAAATTCCCCTCAAATAAAAGAAGCAAAAGATTTTCCTTGTATTAATTATAAATCTACAAATTAAAAAACACTCACAGCTCAAAAATAACTGAATATAATTATTTTTAATTAATTGTAAATTAAATTGCTTATATTCTTCGTGTGTAGAGGTATGGCTGTGTGGCCAAAACATTCATTTTACAACTGCATGGCTCTGCATCTGATCCCACTGTGCAAAGCATTGGGGCAAGTGTCTTCTATAACTTGTGAGATGCTGAGTGCTTTCTAAATGAAATTTGGTAGACTGAAGTCAGTTATCAATATTGGGGAAAGAATATTGTCAATAAACTGGTGAGTCAAATGAAAAGACCTTACATGGACACTCTTGCCATCAAAAAATGTTGAAAACCAATGAGGTTATAGGTTTCTAATATTGTTTACAAAATGCTGGATATAAAATAAAAAACTAAAAACGATAACACAACATTAACATCTTAAGAATTAGTTGCCAGAAGTTGAATTTGCAGAACAAAACTACATCTCAGCATGAAGAAGAAGACAATGCACCCCATAATATATTTAATTTTACAATATCAGCCACTGTCTCAGGGAGGAAAAAATATGAGATATATAAAATCAAATATGAAGGTAAGTATATTTAATAAGGTCTGATGTGGATTAAACAACACATTTGATCGTTACCAGCGTCACCTTACTGGCACTTGAAAAAAACATTCGAGCGAGGTCGTTGCCAGTGCCGCTGGACTGGCTCCTGTGCAGGTGGCACGTAAAAAACACCATTTTGAGCGTGGCCGTTGCCAGTACCGCCTGACTGGCCCTCATGCTGGTGACACGTAAAAAGCACCCACTACACTCTCGGAGTGGTTGTCGTTAGGAAGGGCATCCAGCTGTAGAAACTCTGCCAGATCAGATTGGAGCCTGGTGCAGCCTTCTGGTTCGCCAGTCCTCAGTCAAATCGTCCAACCCATGCTAATATGGAAGGCAGACGTTAAACGAAGATGATGATTTCTTGAATAGGAGTAAGTAACATGTTTTGGGTTTAGGTGGTTGTAAGTGAAACTAACTTACAGGCTTTAAAATGTTATGATAACTTGCACAAAAAAGATGAAGCATGAAAGGCTTGATGGAAGACATATTTCTATAGTTCTTATTGAATTCATATTTCCATGGAAAATAGTTAAATTGAAACAAAAACACTTACTCTTCAATAAGTGTATAAGGAATTAATCTACCATTCCAGTAGCATTCAAATACAGGGCGTCTTCCACGTGCTGGCCGGTCATTGATAGCATAATCATGGTCGTCTTCGGGTTCTGAATCTACAAGGGGAAGAGAGAGAGAGAGAGAGACATAAAAAAGAATAAATTATATGTGAAGAAAGATAAAAATTAGGGATGATGATAGGGGCAATTGTGGAAATGGGGCCAATGATAAATTGGTAAAGGAATTAGAGACTATTTAAACCAACAAAAGCATAAAGAGAGTCAAGTCATTTAGAAGTGATTAGTAGCTAAATTTGTGAAGGTGTGTGGCCTAGTGGTTAGACTGTTGCACTCATGATTGCTAGAGTATGAGTTCAATTCCCAGACTGGGCAACATGTTCTTGAGCAAAACACTTCAATTCACGTTGCTCCGGTCCCCTTTTCAATCAGGGGAGAATGTCGGTCTGCTTGCCTAGCCAGCAAGGTGATGTCATCATTCAAAGGCTAAAACGATGCAAAGCGCATTGTGACTAGTGGTGTGTAACAACATGATAGTCTTGTCAGTCATGTGATCATACCATAAGCTAAATGAACAAGAAATGACTGAAAGAAACATTTGCTTGTGTGTGCAAAATACTAAATCAATATATTTAGTAGAAATGGAGTGTAAGAGGAAGTAAAGTTGACTGCTTACATCTGGGATCAATAAAGTCTGTGGGGAATGTTTCATGGTCATATAAAAATGGATGATATCTGAGGACTCCTTCAACCACTCCGGCACCCTCTACTTTAGCTTTGAAATCAAATACTGAAGCTCCTGTCTTGACAAACTGACTCTGAAGGTCATCGTTAATATCGCGAAGGTTCAAGTTTTTCATCAGCACCAACCCCTTGAATAATTTGATCTGCAATACAAGAAAATGAAACCTCCAGTATTGTTAATATACATGCTGAAAGACAAAAAAGAATTCCCAAATAATTTTGTACACAAACAACATCATCATTGTTTAACGTTTGCTTCTCATGCTGGCATGGGTTGGACGGTTTGACTGAAGTCTGGAGAGCCAGCGGCTGCACCAGGCTCCAATCTGATCTGGTAAGATTTCTACAGCTGGATGCCCTTCCTAATACCAACCACTCCAAGAGTGTAGTGGGTGCTTTTTACTTGCCACTGGCACGGGAGCCAGTCAAGCAGTACTGGCATCGATCATGTCTGGATAGTGCTTTTTACATGCCACTGGCATGGGAGGCAGTCAGGGGGCACTGGCATTGGCCATGTTTGGATGATGCATTTTACATGCCACCGGAATGGGAGCCAGTCAGGGAGCACTGGCCACAGCTACGATTTTGGTTTTACTAGATTCAACAGGTCTTCTCAAGCATATCATATCGTCTGATGCACCAAGGGTACTTTTAAATGGGCCGGACATGCAACACTGGCATCAGCCATGGCTACAATCTCACTTTAGTTGTTGGGTCTTCTCAATCACAGTATATCTGCAAAGGTCTCGGTCTCCTGTCATCACCTCTGTGAGGCCCAACGTTTGAAGGTCATGCTTCACCACCTCATCCCATCAAATGTGAATTTAACAATTTTGTTATAAACCAAAAAATTTCCATAGATTTGCAAAGAAATAATAAGTTCAAACCAAAGCAGCTGTATAGGTTTTTCATTAAATTATACATTCAACTAAAACTAAGTACATTAATTTTCAACTTAACAGAAAAATCTTCATTGTTACCAATGTAAACTGGTGACATATCCCCACATAAAAGTGGACGTTGCATTAGAACACAGAATTCTGCATTAATTACCACAAGAGAACCTCTCATATGGACTTGGGGTGCTTCTAGTTTTAAGCAGGGATAAATGTTACTTTTGGGATTAACACTGCTTTTGTCACTATTAATTATATATTAATTAAATATAATTTACACTTTTTTAAATGGTTCCACAATATGGACAGTGAGCAATATAATGAAAACTGTAGAAATCTCATAACTTTTCTCTAATGAGAAGCTGTTATCATAGAGATAGACTGTAGGCCTTATCAACAACTGAGGTTATCCATTAAAGAAAGGAAAGGATGTATTCTTTCAACTTGATGGGATATTAGAAGTTTGGAGATTATAAGTCAGCTTACTTCAATGTTGATATGTCTGAATGGACTAGCTGGTCGCATTACTCTGTTAGGATCATGGGCTGGAGGATCTTGGTTGCCATTGGGGCCGTGTAGATAATAATGGTAAATGTGACTGAAAAGAACAGACAAGATATTCAAATATTTCACAAACCACATCTTTATTTAGCTGATGATTCATTTTCTATAGTGATGTTTAAACAAAATTTTAATATTTTTACCTTTTGTCAGTTTACTTGGATTTACCTGTAATTAGAGTCACTTTGAGACAAAAGTTATGCAATAGAATTGGTTAAGAACCCTTTCTTTAATTATGTTCCAAATATCACATTAATATGTTACAGTTGTTTAATGAAACTAGTCTAAATTCCTGATTATTTTAGCATTTAATTGAAACTCATGAGGGGTGTATTTTGGTCAGAAATATAGTCTAAATTAGTAAACAATTGATCATGCTGCAAATTTTTGAGATTTGCATATAGTCACATATGCAGCCACTTGTTATCTTTTCTTGTGTTAACTTTGTTGACTGATAGATTAATGAGCTTATTTAATAATTCAAAACTAACATTTATTAACACATATTTACAAAATACTTGGCTTAACCCTTACGATACCAACCTGGCTGAAACCAGCTCTGGCTCTGTAGTACAAATGTCTTATTTTCATAAGTTTTGAATTAAAAATCTTCCACCAAACCTTAGTCACAATTTATGTTCCTAACACTAGCTGAATGATAACTAAGTTATTTTACTAAATTGTATTTAAAATTAATTGAAAGAAACACAGAGCATCTCAACAGGAATAGGGGTAATGAAAAGGTTAAATTTCTGTAGAAAGTTCAAATTTGTTAAACAAAAATTATAATGAAATCATACAGTAAGTTTATTATTATTTTCATAAATTATCTTTTTAAAGTAAAAACTGAAAAAATACATAAGAATTCATTAAAATCAAAATACATGAGAAAGTTTTAGCATAAATTTACCAATTACAAAACTCACATAAATGCCTCACAACACTGAATTTAAATTTGTGTTACTGTAGTTTTCATTATATTAAATCACATCTTAAAGATCTCCTCTCTATTTAGATCAATGGTTCTCAACCCTTTTCTATCTATGGATCCCTTTGACTCCTATTTTATTCGGATGGACCCCCTCATAGTCATTCGATCTTTAAAAATTCCTATTATATTTTTGTAATTAAAGTTGGTAAAATATTCTGTGTACTATAGAAGTATAACTAATTTATTGCAGATAAACTTTAATAATAAACTCTTACATGGACCCTGGTTGTGAGAACCATTGATTTAGATGCTAACATAAAGGGTTCTAATTTTCTCATAGCAGACAAGACAGAATTGCTCAAATGCTTAAAATCAGAGTTTTGGAAAAAAAAAACAGAAACTCACGCTAATTGCCGACACCACTCCCTCAGATTGTGTTTTAGATATGGAATGTGACCTGAATTGATACCAGTAATGGCAACCACTGTAAAACTTTCACGGTATTCTTCTTCAGTAATAATTTTTCTGAAAATTTCATCTTCTGGAGCAACGTGGCTAGAGTCACTAGGCTGAAAAAAGAAGGCATGAAAATATGGATACTGAAATTGTGTTTAGGAGAAAAGTTTGCTGGATGTCATTGAATAAAAGCATACCTTAGTTTGTAATGCAATAAAAAGCTATATAGCATACAACACCTTAGAATAGGCTTTCCAGTGAAGACAAAAAGCTATTTTTTTCTTGTGAATATGTCAGTTTATCTCGGACTACTGACTTGGAAAACTGAATGGTCTAACTATTCTTTATTTTGATGTCTAATAGATTATTCTAATCCTCTTTATTCATCATCATTTAACGTTCATTTTCCAAGAGTTGGACAGGAGCTGGCAAGCCAGAGGATTGCATCAAGCTTCACTGTCTGTTTTGATGTGGTTTTTACAAGTGGATGCCCTTTCCAACACCAACCACATTACAGAGTGGATTGGGAGCTTTTTATATGGCACCAGCACTGGTGAGATATATTGGTGCTGGTGCCATGTAAAAAGCACCAAGTCCACTCTGTAACGTGGTTGGTGTTAGGAAGGACATCCAGTTGTAAATTCTAGGATGAAATTTGTTAATACCTTCATTATTATCATTAGACATTTTTTACATGTTGACATGAATAAAAAATTTTTTTTTAAAAATGATATCTTATTCAATTCCCTTTCTACTTCCAACTACATTTGAACCATATGACATGGCAATGCTAGCCACCATGACCACCACCATTTAACATCCAGCTTCTGTGTTAGCATGTCTTGGATCCTATAACGAGATGCCCATCCAAACACCAATGACTTTACAGTGTGTACTGGGTGCTTTTATCATGGCACCAGCACAAATAAACACTTGCAAGGCTAAAGGCTTAGAGTGATCCTGATAACTGAGAGAGAATGGAAAAGCAAACTGGAAACAGATTTTCTTAAATGCTTGGTTGGCTCACTGGACGTAGTCAATAGGTTCTTTTACTTATGTGACATAATCAGTAAGAGAAGTGCTTGTTCAGAAAGCACTGTAACCAGGATAAGAACCAGGGTGGAGAAAATTTAGGGAGCTACCAACTCTGCTGGCAAAGAAGGTCGTTCTCCGCAGAAATGCAACCTCTCATCTACCTTATCAGTCACAGGCATGGCTGTGTGGCCAGAAGCTTGTTTCCCAGCCACATGGTCCTGGGTTCAATCTCACTACGTGACATGTTGGGCAAGTGTCTTTTATTATAGCCTTGGGCTGACCAAAGCTTTGTGAGTGGATTTGGTAGATGGAAACTGAAAGAAGCCTGTCATGTGTGTGTTGCCCCCCCCCCACCACTTAACAAAAAAATAAATATTGGAATCGGTTTATTTGACTAAAAATTTTTCAAGTCAGTGCCCCAGCATGGCTGCAGTCTAATGACTGAAATATAAGATAAAAGGTTAGATGAGAAAGAACTCACTTTTCTGTTTCTAATGAAACCACTGTAAATTGACTCATTATTTTTCTCTTTCTTTTCAAAATCATCTTTTGATATAGTTAATTCATGAATATCTTTTGAACCAGCTGGTCGAGTTATCATCTGAAAAAATAGACATGATTAAAATAAGTCTACTAACAAGAAATTGTTAAAAAAAAAAAAGACTTTAAATTACATGCATTTAAAGATTTGTCAATGTATTCTCTATAAATGATGCTGTTGTTTATATATGAAATATGTCTTTTCAAACTGTGCGTGTGTACGAGGACTGATCAAAAAAGTATCGAGATTGCTGCTATAAAAAGAAAATTACAACACACATCACATTGGTATTTAATCTCCTGCAAAGTAGTCCCTTTCTGAAGCCACACACTTTATCCAGCATCATTTCCATTGATGGGAAGCATTCCTGGAACTCCTTGTTTTTGGATAGTAAACAGCTGCCTTATCGCATTCTCTTGGATTTCCATGACACCTTGAAATTTTGTTGGACCCTTCCACTGCAAAAACTGAGCCTTGGTTTTGAGGTCATAGCCAAAGACCCACAACTCAACACCTGTTATAACCATTTTCAAAAAAAATCTTTCATCTTCCTTGCCACAATCAAGGAGATCTTGTGCAGTTGAAACCCAACCTTCTTTTTGAGACGACCTCACTCTATACACTTTACTTTCAAGTTCTGCTGTAAACAACAGAAGTGAGTGAGAATGTTATAACTCAGTGTGCATGTGTGACAGAGTTCAAGGTCAATCTGTGTACTTTAGCTGTTACCATAGCAACAATCCCAATAATTTTTGATCAAACCTCATATGTGCGTGTATATATATACAAACACACACACACCAATTAACACATCAGCATCACTTGTATTGCATTATTCAAATTACAAATATTAAAAATCAATCCTTTAAAGGAGTTTATTTGGAAGTTTAAAGATTTTCTATAAAAAATACTGTTATTTAAATTGCTATAATAATACTAGTCAATGTACACTAAATATGGGATAAATTGGTAAGGAACGCCTCATATTGATTACTGAATTTTATAAGAAAGCAATGAAGCTAAACATTTTGATGGAGCGGAATAGCCATAACAATTTTTTCAGTTATATCTGTATTAGACTAATCAACCCAGTTTGTTTACTTCAACTAAATACCAGCCAACTCATTTAACATGGGATGTCTACAGCCTAGTTTAACTCACTTGCATTCCGCACATAATAGCAGATGTTAATGTGCAGTGGTGGAGTATCTCGCTCATTTTCACAGTTGTGATTTACGAGTTGTGTTGGATCAATGAGGTGTTTCCAAACATTTTTTTTTATCAAAAATCCCTATAGTACCACACCTAATTCACTAGTACTGATTGGGTTTGTATAACAACAAATGCGGTTATATAATTCGGGAAGGGCATAGCTTAAATGATGGATAGTAACAGAGCAGAGGGTAAAGCAAATTAGTTAACATGATGAATCTATTTTGCAGATATGAATTAAAATAGGAAAAAATCATCAGATAAGTAGGCAGTATATATATATATATATATCTCATGGTTTCATTAAATAAAAAGCATTTAGGTAAGAGGAATAACAATCAAACTGACTTTAGTAGCATTTCCTATATAAAAGATAGCCTGTTTGCCACCAACTCCAAAATAGGATATGTCACTGTTTAAAGACCTCGGTGGTTCATATCTTACTGCACTGTTATCATCTCGATCAACTGAATTTCTGCTAAAAATAAAAGAAAAATGAAATATGAACTAAAACAAAATAAATAAAAGAAATGAAAAATATAGCATTGAATGAGGAAACTAATCAATATATCAGTAAAATTCCTCTTGGGAAGATTTGGCCTCTCAATTAAGCATAGAATCAAACACAACTTATTTAATTCTTAAATTTATTAACTGAAAATAACTACAACTATTGTCTGAAAAAGTTATTGTGAAAAGTGGAAAGGAAATAACAAAAAGTAGTCCTATTTAAACCCAAACATCAACATTTTCTATGTTATTTTGAGTGTGTACTAAAACCTGTTCATTATACATAGGTACACCTATATATATATATATATATATATATATATATATATATATATATAGGCATACCTGTGCATGTTTTGGAATCAAGTAGCCTAAGGTTTTATCCCACTGTACACTGGGCCTGTGTCTTCTAGCACAGTTTTGGGCTGAGCAATGTCCTGTGAATCAAATTTAGCAGACAGAAACTGTGCTGAAGTCAATTCTATGCAGAAGTGCTTATTGAGAGAATAGCTAATTTATCAGGGTGTCCAACAAAAATAATATTGGGTACTTTGAAATTGAGTAATATGAATAAAAAAAACTTAGCAGTCAATGAGTTAAGAAAGAATTTAATAAAATGATTTTAAAATTATATAAAGCGATGACGAAAAACGGTTTATCTTCTGTCTGATATTTGATAAAATGAAATTCATCATTGAAACCGGTAATATTTTCTTTATATAATTTTTAAAGCATTTTATTAAATTCTTTAACTCATTGACTGCTAAGTTTTTTTATTCATATTTTTTGGCTTTGCCATGTGTCTTAGGAGTAAAAATAATATATAGTATTCAAATTTTCTTCATATGTGAATTATTTTGGAAATTATGATTTTTCGGAAATGGGGATCACTGAAAAAAAAGGGATATTTATCCTTTTCTATTCAATTGCAATAATAAACATCTTAGTTGTTTTTGAAACTCTAGTATCAAATGTGAATGTGATATGAAATATCAATGAATAATACAGGTGGGAAGTGCAAAAAATAAAAACAAAACGTTTTCAAAACAGTCAATAATTTTGTAGTTCAAAAACTGCAATTTATGACATAAAATGTCCTCTAGAATTAACCAGAGCTAATAATGACAAACTTTAACGATTAAATATTGTTAAACACACCTCTACAAATGCAACGTACATAAGCAATTCACTTTAAATACAACGAACAACCAACAGTGAGACTGTTTTTAGTATATCCCCAAACGGGGCTCATAGCAAGCAATGGGTTAAATTGAAATGTCTTAGATTTACTTCTGCGCTATTTCCACCTCCATCTTTTCAACATCATCATTTAACGTCTGCTTTCCATGCTGGCCTGGGTTGGACAGTTTGACAGAGGACTAGCAAGCCAGGAGGCTGCACCAGACTCCAATCTGATCTGGCAAGGTTTCTACAGCTGGATGCCCTTCCTAACGCCAACCACTGAGAGTGCAGTGGGTGCTTTTTACATGCCACCGGCATGGGACCAGTCAGGCAGCACTGGCATATATAATATCATATATATATATATATATATATATAATATAAAAATTTTATTTGCATAAATCTCTACTCTTTTTCCAACTACACACACATATATAATGTGTGTGTGTGTGTGTGTTTCAATGAAATTCCCATCAAAATATCCAAAACCAAATATTACAGTTACTCCTCATATACAGTTACTAAACTAGAAGCAAACCTATCTAATGTAAGATACTACATGTAATGTAATAAAGTACGTGCAAATATATCCATTGGCAGCTGTTAACTTAAATTCAAGTTAATAAATCCTTTGTTTTCCAGATTTAAGAATTCTGTTTAAAATAAAGTAATCTCAAATAACAGTGATGAGTTTGCTGTATACAGTACACAGATGCATGGCAATTTGAAAAAGGAGAAGCGGGGACTGAAGCAACAATAAGTAAAGAAAGAGAGTAATGAGAACCAAAAGTACATGCATAGTAAAGAGCAGATAAAGACAAAGAAGTGACCAGTAAAAGGGCCACAAGGGGGGGGGGGGTGCAGAGGCACAAGAGTTGGTGAAGTTTGGGAAGCTTGAAATTTAGGAAGGATGCAGTGTCCTGGCATCTGACAACCGATGAGAGTAGTTTATTGCATGCTGTGGCAATTCTAAATATGAAAAAAAAAAAATGTTACTGAATGTCTTGGGTGCAGCAGTTTTTCTTGATTTCCTAAGCATGTTCACAGGGGTTGAGATACTGAATTCAAAAGGCTGGCCAAAGTGGTTGTTGCAAAGATGGCAGATAATCCTGTGTAGTTCTACCAAATCGGCTGCCAGATGTGAAAACTTTAGAGTATTGAAACCCAGAGAAGCGATATATCCAAGGCATGGTTAGTGATTGACAAAGAGTATGTGTCTGGTTGCACGTCTCTGGACAGCTTCCAGTAGTCAATATTCTGCACAAAACAGGTTCCCAGACTGGAGATGCAAAATGCTATATGTGGACATACCATAACCACATATCAGTTTAAATAGATAGCTGGTTAGCAGCTGACAAAGGGCTTAATAAAGAGATGGTGCCTGACGATTTTAGTAATATAGTTTGTCCATCATGGATCATTGCTGACAATAATGCCTAGGTCATGTTCACCAGCAGGCTTCATACAGTTGGCATTATCGAGAGAGTAGGTAAATTCCAAGCTTTCCATCCTAAAATGTCGAGTGGAGCACTTGTCTAAAGCCATCTTGATTTACCGGTCAGCAATCCATTGCTGCACTTCGTCCAGATCAGATTGCAGGAAGATGTCTAGAGTATAGGATCTGTTCTTTTTATCTCAAGGTACAGCTCAATGCCATCTGCATGTTTTAATAGAGTAACATACTTCATGCTGTCATTCTCCAAATACAACCAATGAAAGAAACAGTGTAAAGTTACGAAACATTCCAGAGCTTCTGCATCTGAGGTGCCTGAGTTGAATACATTCAATCACATGGATATATGGAATATACACAAACAGTAAGAATCACACTCACTAAAATGATATGCATACAGAAACACACTAACCTACCTACATAGCCACAAAGCAAAGGCCAAGAGCTGCTTTGATTTGAAAGGAAGAACCTTGCAGCTTTGTTAGTGATGGCTTTAATTCCACAAAGGAAAGGAAACTTAAATTCTCAAATCATACACATCTTTTATCCTTTACATGTTTCCATCATTAGACTACCACCATGCTGGGGCACTGCCTTGAGGAACTTTTTAGTCAAATCTATCAACCTCCAGCATCCATTATTTTTTTTTGTAAGACTGGTACTTATTCACTGGACTCCCTTGTCAAACTGCAAATTTATGGGGACATAAACAAAGCAACACTGACTGCCATTGTTTATCCCCAATGGGGGATACACACAGACACAGAGGGACACACATACATGATGGGATTCTTACAACTGTAAGAAGCCCATTGTGTGTGTGTGTGTGTGTGTGTGTGTGTGTGTGTGTGTTTGTCTACCAAATCCACATACAAGGCTTTGGTTGGCCTGAGGCTATAGCAGAAGACACTTGTCCAAGGTGCCATACAGTAATACTAAACCCAGAACCATGTGTTTGGGAAGCAAGCTTCTTACCACGCAGTTATGCCTGCACCTAATGCAGAAATTAGTTTTAACAATTTCCTATTTAATACTGGTGTGTGCAGAAAACCAGAAATGCATGGAGGCTTGTTTTTTTTATATAAACGTTTCCAAGGAAACTGTATTAATATTAGTCATAGTGGAATAATAAATTTAAATTTAGATTCTGTTTCACAGCCCTTCACATTCTGCTTTTTACTTTCTTTAGCATTTTTTTAAAAAAATTATAAAACTGAGGTGTTGATCATAAACTAAAATTGTTGGAAAGAAAATGAAATCTTCAACATAACCCAATAAAAACAACTTAATTATTATGTATTAGTCAGAGTGGTGTCCTCATCTTGGTCGTTGCTTTTCACTGCATTTCAGTTGTTGTGTGCTCCAGCCTTCTTCAGGTATCTTATGATTCACCTTAGTACCTTGCCTAGGACTGAACCCAGAATCTCTATGTGACACCGTCTATGGGCATAAATTACAAAGTTACAAGTTCAACTCACACCCACAGCTACGGTCAACTCATACAACCAAGCTTACTCCTGAACAACACATAATCGGAAGTCCCCTATTACACATAATGGAGTCTTTGCACCAGATGACTTGTTAGGAGAGGCTGACGGTTTTGTAATTATATTGCCTAAAAGGAAATGTACAAAGGGGTGCTGAAAAGTTCCTGGCTTTGGGTAAAAGAAAATACAGGAGGATCTGTTAATTATGGTTTTATTCAACATATTCCCCTCTCAGATAAACACACTTATTGCAGAGATCCTTCAGTTTTTCTAAGCCCTGTAAAAGAACTCAGAAGGTTGAGCCTTCAACTAGGCCTTTCAGGACACCCTTAAAGCTAGGAACTTTTCAGCACCCATTCACAATGCAGGCATTTCAATTTGTAAATAGGGATGTTAAAACTGATGCCATTGTAAAAGTTTAGTTTTTCTCCTCCTAAATGAGAATAAGGTACTGTAGCCACCTGGGTCTTAAAGGGACCACTGCTCTTCAAAGCATTATATACAAAGAGAGGATTTCAACATCCTGCAATGCCTAATCCCTGGCAAATCCACATTGCAGCAACTGACAAGGACCAGAGTAGCAGTGATGATCTCTCTCTATCATCAAAAGGATACCATGGCAGTGCCCCTGAATGGCCACAGTCACGTGTGTGTGTGCACACGTGCATCTGACATATATAAATTAACTGGAACACCAACACAGCTTCTATGAGATTAAAGCTGTAAAGAAAGTTACATAAATGATTGAAAATTTAATTTTAGTGAGATTAGAACTATATTTGGTACCATGGCAACTTTGATAATTTTTACATAAGGCACAAATAAATTTCATTTCTCGTTAAATAAACTGAAATCTGTTTGAATCAAATCCTAACAATCAAGAATAATGAATATTGAAGTTAAACACAAAGGTGATCTACAAGCGTCAGCTTGTGTATAAGTTACTCAACTCACCGCCGTTTATCCTTTCTTATAAACTTTGAAAGTCTGTAGATAGCCCAGTTGTTAAGTTGCCGAGGTGTCATACCCTTGCCATTATCAAGGACAAAGATACAGTTTCGATTTGGATTCCCTTCATCAAAATGCTGTTCAAAGACAAAAATAAAAAAACACATGAAACACATCCAATTTACGTAATGTTATATAAAATTTCACGGAAGCATCAAATGATTAATTACTCACCAATCTGATTTCGATGTTACGGTCAGCATTGTTATTTGCTGTTGCTGTTAAGGCATTGTCGATCAACTCAGCAAATGCATAAGCTTAATAAAGGAAGACAAAAAAGATTATGTTATCACATCTGTATATGAGGCAGCGAGCCGACAGAATCGTTAGCAGGCCGGGTAAAACGCTTAGCGGCAGTTCATCCGTCCTTGCATTCAGAATTCAAATTCAGCCGATGTTGACTTTGTCTTTCATCCTTTCAGGGTCGATAAATTAAGTACCGGTTGAGTACTGCGATCGATGTAATCGACTTAACCACTCCCTTAAAATTTCAGGCCTTGTGCCTCTATAGTAGAAAGGATTGTTACATCCGTATACAAAATGAAGAAACTCAGCTAATGAGTTATCATAAAAAATGAGTTGAAAGGGTCAGAAATTCTACAAAAAAACATTTTGCCAAAAACTGTACACTCAAAATTTAAAGAGGACTAAATTAAATACAAAACTTTTAAAAACAAACGAAACAAAAGTCTTTTCTATGTAACCCCACACCCTTTTTGTTTTTACTTTTGATTTATAATATCCTCTTAGGATTCCATTTCAAAACAATTATTATAGACTAGAAGTATCTGTCGAAATTCCAGTGACTTTGAAAACAATTGCTACAAGTTTTTAGAAAACCATGAAATCCATCATTTTTATGAAAATGTATTTTTACTGAAATAATCAATTCTTGAGATGGTGTAAAGTCCATCCAAATATCATTGGAAAGTAGAGTCTCAGGAGAGAACAACTTTGAAGCTTATTTATTCTTACACATTTGTCAATTCTTTTACACTGAAAGTGTTATCTGTGAGCTTTATCTTTCATCATCATCATTGCTTAATGTCTGCTTTCCATGCTGGCATGGGTTGGATGGTTTGACTGAGGTCAATCTGATCTGATCTGGCAAGGTTTCTACAGCTGGATGCCCTTCCTAACACCAACCACTCTGAGAGTGTAGTGGATGCCTTTTATGTGCCACTGGCACGGGGTCCAGTCAGGCGGCACTAGCATCGACCATGCTTGAATGGTGTATTTTTATGTGCTACCAGCACGGGAGCCAGTCAGGTAGCACTGGCATCAACCACGTTTGAATGGTGCTTTTTATGTCCCACCAGCACTGGCATCGGCCACAGCAACGATTTCACTTGACTCTATAGATCTTCTCAAGCACAGCATATCTCCAAAGTTCTTGGTTGTTTGTTATTGCCTCTGTGAGGCCCAATGTTTAAAGGTTCACCACTTCATCCCAGGTCTACCTCTTCCATAAAGGTGATAAGCAAACAAATCCTAGAAAGAGCTACAGCCAGCTTCACTTTTCCATTGTCTCTATGTTATAAAATTTTTGGATGGAAATAATATATATTGGTTTCAATCTTGGGGAAGGGGCTAAGTTGATTACATTGACTCCAGTACTCAATTGGTACTTATTTTATTGACTCTGAAAAGATGAAAAGAGAAGTTGACCCTAGCGGAATTTGAACTCAGAACATAAAGATGGATGAAATGACACTTAGCATTTTACGTGGTGTGTTAAAAATTCTGCCAGCAAATGCAGTAAACAACTTTAGGTAAAAAGAAAAAAGAAAAAAAAAAAATTAAATATAATTTTCTTCTATGATAATGGTGGTGTTTAAATAATGTTTTAATAAATCTTAATATGTTGTACATGTTTATTTTTGTATCAGAAGAAAATGCATATAGTTAGACTATCACTGAATGAAGTAGGATAGCTGCTCTTATGAACTGTGAAGTCTATAAAAAGTTGATTTCATACACACATACAAATATGTATGTGCATCTATGTGTATATATATATATATATATATATATATATACATATATACATACATACACACACACAAGTATTATAATTTATTTTCCAATAAATTGTTTCAAGAATTGTCATTAAAAGGGTTTCTTTTACTCAACAGTCAATTATCCTATGAAATAATATACAAGTGAACAATAGAGTAGGACTTTGACATTGTTCCATAGTTAAGTGTGACATAAGTCGACAACAGTTGATTAATATTATAATTGTTGTATCTATAAGAGATTGTATTTGATTTCCTTCCATAGTTTACCAATCAACTATTTTATAAACACCATAAATGCTGTGTGTTCAACAGACTATGTATGTTTTGTTCTGTGTGCAGTGAACCGAGAAGAATATTAAAAAGATCATCAAAAAAACTTTTGACAATTTAGGGATTTAAGTAAGCAGCCAAGCAGTTCTATCCACAAAGAATAAACAGTCCAGTATTTAATTTTTAATGTATTGTTTTTAATCAACCATCTTATCTTCACATTCACACTTGCATGTTAGTTTGCTTCATGCGCTTGTTTGATGGGGCTGGGGTCACCCCAGTTTAATGGTCCCAGGGGCATCATCCTATGTAGAGCCAACTAGGTCCACCAGTGCTCCCCGTCATTGGCAGTCCTGTGCCAACACCTATACATCCTCCAAGATGACGCCGAGTCTCTGGAGATCTTCCTTAATCATTTCTAGCCATCTGGTGTGAGGTCTGCCATGGGGCCTCTTCCAACTTGCAGCTGCTTCGATGAATGAGAGTAAGACACTGATAGGATGATCTGGGGGGGGGGGGGGCAGAGGACATGTCTGTAGTAGTGCATAGCAGCTATGAAGTAGGAGGCTGTAGGCTGATGCATGCAAAGAATTCTCTGTTGGAAACATGACAGTTGCACAGATGTGCATTTTTCATGCAATATAAATGTAAGACATATATATATATATATATATATATATATATATATATATATATATATATATATATATATATCCTGCCCTAACTCTCCAAAACGCCAGTGTTATAATGGTGGCAGCTGATGAAGGATATGTTCTCTATGTGGCCTGTTTGTTTTTTGTACCTTGTTTATCATTTTGTCCATGTTTTTTTGCAATGTCATGTTCCCAGATATGCATCTATATATACATGTAGATGAAAGTATGTACATACATGTACATTTATATGCATATACACATATTATATATATATATATATATATATATATATATATGCACCTATGAACGTGGATAGCTAAACATATAGGAAAACTGACAAAGAATATAAGAACAATGTCTATCAGTAGAGAATTTAAAAAATTACGTATCTTTAGAGTGATATCTGACTGAGCAAAATGAGTTTGGTAAAAATTGTCTTAGTTATACAATATGTGTGTGTGTATGTATTATGCAATATGAACATATCAAATTTGTAATTTTGATTTCTTGCAATGATACAAACATTCAGACTTGTAGGAGGAGTTGTGATCGTTCAGTCTTTCCAAACAGAGAAACATAAGTGTCAAAATAGCCAGAGATAAGATCACCAGGTCAGTCATGAAACTCCATATTTTACTGCAATGACCAACCAGCAAAGAATAGTCACCAGCTTTCTGTTTTGAGATTAATTTTAGAATTTAAAATCTAAGGGCTGATAAAGGAATTCATTATCCATTTGGTCATATTGCTTTTGCCTTATTTGGCAAAAATCACAATAGAAACAAGTTAGTTCAGAATAAAATGGTAAGAAATATTACTCACGTAAAGGATTCTGGCCTTCTGAAGCATAATATTCATACATGCCACCTTTAACAATAGTGTCATAATGTGGGAGGAAATTGACCCTTTGCTGTGCAGGGGCACACAACTCTTGCAGAAGAGTGTTGAGTATGTAGAGAGTGTCCCCCTTCTCAACGCTATCTGTAGTGGCAGAAACAAGAGGAAAAAAAAATGCAAAATTAAAACAAACAGAAATGTGAATTAATCAAATACAAACTCATTCCATGCAACATTTTTATAATTCTAAACTGCTTTAGTATAACTGGATTGAAATAGAAAAATGTGATATAAAACAGTAAAGAGAAAGAAAAAAAAAATTCTGAATAGTTTAACTCCTATTAATCCTTATAAAATTACCAGATTAATCTATTAGACTACAATTTTTCAAATATTCATTTTCTCTGTTTATTAAGTGAGTTACAAAATTTAGGTTAAGAATTCACGACTACAATTTCCATTTGATTTGATTTTGATGTCGATCAGTAAACATATTTTTTGCGGTCTACAAATAAGAACAGTAGCTCTTAAGTATGCTATGAAAGAGAGAGATTCGGTGTCTATAACTGATGAAGTGTGACAAGGCAGAAACGAGTTTTACAGTTTGATTACATAATTCACAGCCCAGCTTTGTTTCTCCACATACATGGTGTAAAAGGAGAATTTCTCATCCAGAACAGTTACCACAGAGGAGGGTCTTCCATATTTGACTGTACATGAATGTGCTAAATATGAACGTAGTCAGTACCATTTTAAAGATTATTGCTTGGTGTACCTTTAATTATAAATATACTTTATTGAAATCTCTGCATGATTTCTTTGATTTCACACACTAGATATTTTCAGTAGTGGCAAAGACCAAATATATTTAATAGATGGTTAAACGATTAATAATATACATACAGAAAATTATGATTACAACCTTTATGAGATCTGTTTTCTCATCTTTCTAAGAGTTAAATAGATCATTCAGGAGATGTCTATGCATTTAAAGATATTTCATTCCTTCTGCGGTTCCATAGCCTGAAGCCTATCCTAACTGATGCCTTCCGCTCTCATGACTGCCTTATATAGACACATGATGAAATATGAACAGAGTACAGTGAAAGTTTCACTCACTATGAAATGTAAATATCATGTATTTATACACAGATTAAACAATGACACCAACAAAACAAAAAAACAATATTTCAGTATTATTATTTACTTACCCCAAGAAGAGTCATCACAAATTCCATCTCTGTTTGTGGATGCAATTACAAAATCATCATTATCAGATTTAAGCTCCTGCAAATATAGTTAGCATCTGTATATATCTGTATCTATATACATACATATATATATATATCAATCATTATCATCATGAGCAGCATTTCATGTGTAGGCATAAGGTAGGATGTTTTGACAAGATTCAATAGGTTGGGGAGTCACATTCTACTTTGATGTCTCATCTTTGACATGGTTTCTATGGTGATGAGGATGTGGGTCAAGTAGGTGGAGCCAGTGATGGAGTGGGTCAGTCTTTCTACCATACCAGAATGGGTTGGAAGATCTGTCAAAATCCCTTTCCTCCGTCGGATAACTCTGAACTCTCTCCACCCAGCCACCTCATCATCCTTATCACTCTGTTCATCTCATTCTCACTAACCCCTTCACTTTCCATTGTTCCTCTCATACTCCCTTCCCCAATAAGTCTCTACTCTCTTACTCCTTCCTCTACAACACTCTCTAAACCAGGGGTCTCCAAAGTGATCGATACTGACCTTGGGGGTTGATGGGACTATTCAAGGGGTCAATAAATGCACATCTACTTAATTATTATTATTTATTTATTTTCTGGTACATGCCTGGGGATTGATGAGGGGTCAAGGATTCCATGAAGGGGGTCGATAGCCTAAAAAGTTTGGGGACCCCTCCTCTAAACTATAAATCCATTCCTCACCAAACTTCATTTTTTTCTCTCTTTACTCCTTCAGTTAATGTTGAAAGTTGTAAGGTGACCTCAAGAGTGATGGTGCCCCACAAGAATTCGCCCAGTACACTCTGTAAAGTGGTTGGCATTAGGAAGGACATCCAACTGTAGAAACTATGCTGAAACAGCCACTGGGGTACATCACGGTCCTCTAGCTCATGAACAGAGGAAGCTAAACAAGGATTATTTACTTGCAGTAAAAGGTGGTGAGCACACAGAATCATTAGCGTGCCAGACAAAATAGTGAGCACTATTTTGTCTGTCCTTATGTTCCGAGTTCAAATTCCACTGAGGTTGACTTTACCTTTCATCCTTTCAGGGTTGATAGAATAAGTACCAGCTGAGCACTGGGGTCAAAGCTTTGTACTTGGGAATGGGCGAATTTCTTTGAAAGATAGAGAGAAGGGGGGAGGGGGTCAGAACAAGTTTCTGCAGAGGAACTTGCATGGCTACTCACATCTAGTATGGAAAAGAACAATAAAAGGTGGAAGACCAGGAAGAGCTACAAGGCATGATGGTGTTGAGAGGGTCTGGCTACTCTTAAAGTATATTTGCTAGAGTAAGAACTGGATGGAAAAAGTTCAGAGAGATACTACCACTGCTGTTAGTAACAAAGATCTTTTCCCTCAGAGTGAAGAGCAGACTGTAGGAAGCTTGTGTTAGAACTGTGATGCTACATGACAGTGAGACATGGGCTTTAAATGCAGCAGACTTGGAGAAAACTGAAAAGAAATGAAGCAAGCATGTTCTGATGAATGTGCAGTGTGTGTGAAAGAATTAGTTCAAAAGTGTTGAGTGAAAAGCAGAGGCTCAGAGGAATCAAATGTGTTCAAGAAGACTGCACTGGTCTGGTCATGTGACACATATCAATGAGGACTGCTGCAAAAAAAGGAAGTGCCAGTTGCTGAATGTGGTTGGAACCTGCAGGAGGAAGACCCAGGAGGACATGGCATTAAGTAGTGAAAGCTGACCTCAGAACTCTGAGCCAGACAGATGAAATGACAAAAGACTGGGATATCTGGCAATATGAAGTTCCCAAAATGATTTGCTCTTCTCAACAAAACTAAGTCCTGGTAGTGCTATATTTTGGGTTCTCCATCACCTCATGCAGTCTTCCCTTCCACCTCAGCAGCAACTATATCATCTTTACTACTTCTGATGTTCACTGCCCCTCCCTCTTCTTCTGCATCTCTCTATTGTCCCCTACTCATTCACCTTCCCAGACTATCTTACAAACCACCACCCAGACATACATAACATCAGCATCATTGTTTAGCAGCCACCTTTCCATGCTTGCATGGGTGAGATGGAATCTACTGAAGCAGATTTTCTATGGCCAGATGCCCTTCCTGTTACCAACTGCCACCTGTTTCCAAACCAGGTAATATTTTTTTCCATGGTCAGACATGTTTCCCATTGAACACTGGCAACAAACAACATCACTTGTATGGCAGTGATGCTTGTTTACAATCATCAAATGATGTCTAGACAAGGGTATACACAAAAACACATATATATAGAGTGTTGCACTCATGATTGCAAGGTCAAGGTTTCAATTCTTGGACTGGGCAGTGCACTGTGTTCTGAAGCAAAACACTTCATTTTATGTTGCTCCAGTCAACATGCAAGACTAAAATCCTTAATGGCCATTACAAACGAGAAAGAATAGAAGAGGGTATAATGATTCTAGGAAGAGTGATGAGAGAGGGTAGAGATGAAAGGAACAGCTGTGATAGGAGAGTAGTGGAGGAAGTAATTGAGAAGACACTATTGGGATGATGGGAAAGGATTCATGTCAGGGGTTATTGAGAAAAACTGAGGGACAGAGTGAAAAAGTGATAGGATAAGATGTGTAAGGGAGGGGGGCAATGTGTTATCCTACATTATAAAAGCATGCATGGATGGTGAGGAATCCCTGAGAGTTGTGGGGGCAGGTCAGAATGGGAGAGGTGAGGAGTGTTGAGGGGGCTGGCAAGGTGTACCCTAACAACTTGACAATTGGTGTTGATTTGGTTATGGCCTTGGGACTACCTGTATGCTGATGACATAGTTTATAAAGCAGAATCAGTAGAAGAACTGAAACTGAAATTCCAGACATGAAAGCAAAATATGAAATTGAAGACATTCAAAGTCAATTGAACAAAGGAGGTAACAGAAGACCATGCTGACTCAACCGAGATAGACAAAGTAGGCAATAATGGAAATGAACTGAGAGTAATTATGGACAACAGCAATATTTCGCTGGACTGGCTCCTGTGTAGGTGGCACATAAAAAACACCATTTTGAGCGTGGCCATTGCCAGTACCACGTGACTGGCCCTCGTGCCAGTGGAACGTAAAAGCACCCACTACACTCTCGGAGTGGTTGGTGTTAGGAAGGGCATCCAGCTGTAGAAACTCTGCCAGATCAGATTGGAGCCTGGTGCAGCCATCCAGTTCACTAGTCCTCAGTCAAATCGTCCAACCCATGCTAGCATGGAAAGCGGACGTTAAACGATTATGATGATGGTGATGAATGATATGGTGGCACGTAAAAAGCACTGTTCGAACGTTGGCTCTCACAGAGGCAGTGACAAGTGATCAAGATCTTTGGTTATATACTATGCTTGAGAAGACCTGTCAAGCCAAGTGAGACCACAGTCGTAGCCAATACTGGTGCCAGTGCCAGTGGCATGTAAAAAGCACCCACTACACTCTTGGAGTGGCTGGCATTAGGAAGGGCATCCAGTTGTAGAAACCATGTCAAATCAAACTGTCCAACCCATGCCAGCATGGAAAATGGACATTAAATGATGATGTGATATGCCCCATAATCAGGACTGGCAGACAACCAGGACCCTACCTCAATGGAGATTGACAGCAACTTCACCACCATGGCTGATGACTTTAACAACCATGTTAGTTAACATCTGTGATGTTCATAGAAGTTATGGCTAGGATGCAAAGAACTGAGGAGAATCTAAGGTTCCTGGAGTTCTGTGATGTAATCAACATAACAATTTGCAGCATGCACTTCAAGAAATCCGTTGGTCAGCCAAACACACAAGTCTCACCAGGAAAGAAACTGATAGGCCACCATTGTAAGTACCAAAACCTTTCCTGGTGAAGAACACACTAAACAACATAGATTTGTGGCTAGTGACTTCAGAGTTGAAGCTGGAATGGCTCAGAGACAAATGTTGATATAGAGTTGAAAGACATGGAAGCTAGAAGGACCTGCAGTTAGCTATAGATTTAGAGAAATTCTAATTGATGCATATGAATGTGTGGTGGAAGAGTTAGATACCTATAACATAGAAGACACCAGGGAGTTCCTACAGGACAACCTGTTCAAGACAATAGATTAGATGTGTAGCTTGTTCAAAGTTTAAGATGGTCTAAAGGTGATGTGATGGTAGAATGACTGAGTAGAAAGAGCTGTAAAAGCTATAAGGCAAACCTTCCAAAGCCGGGAAGGAAAGTAGAAGTAGTGAGCACTATCAGGTGGTTAAAAGGAAATCTAGGTGTCAAGCACTCTTAGCTAGAGGAGAAGTGGAAAAGAAGAGATTGACACATGCTTGGTGATGTGAAGATGAGATGCATGAAGTGTTTAGGACTAAGTCACTGTGTCAGAGACAACCGAGACACCAATGGGGAGAAGTGTATCTGGGAGGATAGAGGTACACTTACCCTTTGTGCTGATGGTTAAGAAACATGGAAGTACTATTGTGAGAGGTTTGGTGAACAAGTAGAATACAAGGAATAAAGAAGGGGCTACCTCATGTTGACCCAACAGAGGAAGCATAAATTCAAATCACCAAAGTATGGTAGATTAAAGAGTATGATTGTGATAAAAGGTATGAAGGTAGGGAAAGCTGCCAGCCCATTGAGTATCGACACTGTGACGCTCAAGATATGTGGTGAGGTAGGATACATATTAATCACCCAAACATTTAATCAGGTAATACAGGAAGGTGTCATACCCAATGACTGGTGTAACAGTATCATTGTAAACAGTTACCATGGCAAAAGAGACAGTGTTGAGAGAGGAAATTAAAGAGACTCAAAATTGGTGGATCAGGTTACAAAGGAAAGGACATAGCACAACTGATCAGGAACAGAGTTAACTTAGATGAAATGAAGGAAAAGGTACCATAGGCACCTTCTGAGGCAACCTCAGGAAGGAATTGTACTCAGAGTAAGGCATCAGTGTGGTTGTGTGCTTAAAGGATTAGTTTGTGAACAACATAGTTTGCTATAAATGTGGTGAGATAACAGCAGAAGTACTTAGCAAAGAAAAAGGCACCATATCTTGGACGCTGTGCTCAGTAATCTGGTGGTCACTAAGGAAACTAAGTGTACCAGGTATGGCATAATTATTTACCATTATTCATTTTATTATATAATAAAAGCGTTTTAGGTTTAGGCTAATGAAAATTTACATATATTTACAATTCAAAATGGCCATCCTTTGCTCTCACCATAATCCTTATTGTTTTCCCCAAGGAAGTGTATGACATGTTTAAATAATGAGCATGTTTGCTGCATTTAGGTGATGAATGGTTTGTAAGGGTTGTACAATCTATCTATATGAGTATAGTTAGTAAAGTGAGAGTCAGAGTCCCAATAAGTTCAGCAATTAATTTAGCATGAAGACAGGAGTCCATTTAGGTTTTGTCCTCATCCGTAGTCTTACAGGCCATTGGAGAGTAGTTCAAGACCAATTGTCTATGGGAATTCCTGTATGCTGATGATCTGGTTTGTACAGTTGAATCTATAGGAGAATTAGAGAAGAAATTCCATGTACAGAAGCAAAAGGCCTGAAGGTAAACTTAGAAAAATCTAATGTGTTAGTGAGTAAGAAAGTCAGGATACTGGTCTCCTTAGAGAAATGGCCTTAGTTGATATGCAGGGAAGGAGTAGGTAGGAGCTTCACATGCCATACACAGAGTAAGCTTTGGGCATATAATAGGTGTAGTGAAATCACACGCAGGCTAACCACGAAGGCTAGCTTTGTATGGGATAGATTCACTGGAGCTAAGAAATAGGCATTAGAGCACTGGAAAGACTTGCTCACATGACTGGCTGGTTTACAACTCATTGTTGGTATCTTCAGTAACCTAGACAACATAAATCATAAGGAAGTTGGATATTCAGAAAGTAGAGAACCAGGGTAAGAATGAGTTGGAAAAAGTTCAGGAAGCTATTACCTCTGCTGTGATTGTATGGAAGAAGAAGACCAAGAAAAACTTGGGGCAAAATAGTGAAAACTGATCTGAAAATGCTGCATATCACAGAGGAGATGACAAAAGACTAGTGATTAGCAGTGCATGAAATAGCAGGAGACCTGACCACCCATGACAAAATGTACCTCCGATATGAGGGTTGGTGTTGAGATATTTTTGTACCCTTTCGAGCATACAATCTGCTTTCCATCTCACCTTGTGCCTAGACACTCTCTTCTTTATTGCCCACTCTTCTTACATAGCACCCCACCTCTCTACCACCTGTGTTGTTGTCCATAATCACTCTTCATAGATCTATATATAACATACTGTACTAGATTACCCCTGTATCTCAACCCAATACAAAGTAGCTTTGCCCTTCAGTAATAGTCATCACTCTCTCTCCTCCTCTTTTGCCACCCATCACCTACTCTTACCTTTATGCTGTCACCCATCCTTTGCCCACCTCTGCTGTTGCCAATCACTCCCTTCCAAACTACACCTCAAAGAACACTGCCCATCAGATTCTATTCCTGCCTGTCCCTTGGTTTTAGGATATCAGTTTTGTTAGTGGGCAGATCTTCTTGAGTACAGCAATGTGCCACATACCTCAGTCCTTTGTCATCTCCTTCGTAAGGATGACTCATACCTGATGAAGACATAACTGACCCATGTCAGCATGAAAAGCAGACATAAGAAACAGAAATACACACATGTATGTGTATCCTCATCATAATTTTCATGTCCACTTTTCCATGCTTGCAGGAGTTGGATGGTTTAGTGAGTTTACTGAGGCAAATTTATTTACAGCTGGATGCCCTTACTGTTGCCATCCCTCACCTATTTCCAAGCAAAGTAATATTGCCCCATGGTCAGGCATGTTCTTACGGAGTACTGGAAATGAATAACACTGCTTGTATGACAGTGACACTTGTTTACAGCTAAGATGCAATGTCAAGACAAAGAGATACAAACATGCACACACATGATGGGCTCCTTTCCAGTTTCCATCTACCAAAACCACCGATGAAGCTTTGATTGGTGCTGGGTTACAGTAGAAGACAGTTACTCAAGGTGCCATGCAATGGGACTGAACCTGAAACTATGCTTTCAGAGCATCCTCCACCACTGCTAATTTGGCCATCTAAGTAACAGAAACTATCAACAACTACTAAGGATTTCCCTGCACATTTTTAGTGTTTATTTGTATCTGCACATCTGTCACACAAAGACTACATTCTCTGTTAACCTTTCTGCAATTCCACTGCACCACTTATGTATCCATAACTTGCACTGGATACATCATCATCATCGTGTAACGTCTGCTTTCCATGCTGGTATGATTGGATGGTTTGACTGAGGACTGGCGAGCCAGATAGCTGCACCAGGCTCCAATCTGATTTGGCAGAGTTTCTACAGCTGGATGCCCTTCCTAATGCCAATCACTCCGAGAGTGTAGTGGGTGCTTTTACGTGCCACCGGCACGAGGGCCAGTCAGGCAGTACTGGCAATGGCCACGCTCAAATGGTGTTTTTTCTGCGCCACCTGCACAGGAGCCAGTCCAGCAGCACTGGCAATAACCTTGCTCGAATGTTGTTTTTCACATGCCAGTAACGTGACGCTGGTAACAATCATGCTCGAATTGTTGTTTTTCATGTGCCACCAGCACAAGTGCCAGTAAGGTGATACTGGTAATGATTACGCTCGATACACTATATGGAATTCTTACCTACATCTTTTCTACATTCTAAGGCCCTTTGATTTCAGTCCTTGCTGCCACACTTGAAATTTCTCCACTAATTCTAGTAGAAATTCAGTTATATATATATATATGTATGTGCATATTCACACAAATACATACATACATGGCATTTGGGAGGCCATCCAGCTGTAAAAAAAAAACATGCCAAAACTGACCTCACTTGTGCTGGTGCCACACAAAAAGCACTCCGTCCACTCTGTGGAGAAGTTGGTGATAGGATGGGTATCCAGCTGTAAAAACCATGCCAAAACAGACAGCGAAGTATGGTGCAATCTTCTGTCTGGCCTGCTCCTGTTAAAATGTCCAACTCATACCAGCATGGAAAGTAGACATTAAATAACAATGATGATATACTATATTTAAAAACATACTAAGAGTGTAGCTGCTAGAATAAGAATAGCCTGGGCAAAGTTCAGAGAGCTCCTACCTCTGCTGGTGACAAAGGGCCTTTCGCTCAGAGTAAAAGGTAGACTGTATGATGCATGTGTACTAACAGCCATGCTACATGGTAGTGAAACATGGGCCATGACTGCTGAGGACATACGTAAGATTGCAAGGAATGAAGCTAGTATGCTCCGCTGGATGTGTAATGTCAGTGTGCATACATGACAGAGTGTAAGTGCCCTGAGAAAAATGTTGGACATAAGAAGCATCAGATGTGGTGTGCAAGAGAGACGACTGCGCTGGTATGGTCATGTGTTGCATATGGATGAGGGCAGCTGGGTGAAAAAGTGTCACACCCTAGCAGTAGAGGGAACCTGTGGTAGAAGCAGACCCAGGAAGACCTGGGATGAGGTGGTGAAGCACGACCTTTGAACGCTGGGCCTCACGGAGGCAATGACAAGCGACCGAGACCTTTGGAGATTTGCTGTGCTTGAAAAGACCGGGAAAGCCAAGTGAGACCGTAACTGTGGCATATGCCAGTACAGCATAACCAGCCCATTTTAGAGCACCCTTCAATCATTGGGCAATAAACTGCTTGCAATGACCTGCCTGATTGACACCCATGCAGGTGGCATGTAAAAAGCACCATTCGAGCGCATAGCCGATGCCAATGCCGGCTGGCTGGTCCTGTGCCGGTGACACATAAAAAGCACCAATCGAGTGTGGTCGTTACCAATGCTGCCTGACTGGCCTTCGTGCTGGTGGCACGTAAAAGCACCCACTACACTCTCGGAGTGGTTGGCGTTAGGAAGGGTATCCATCCAGCTGTAGAAACTTTGCCAGATCGGACTGGAGCCTGGTGAAGCCTTCTGGCTTGCCAGCCCTCAGTCAAACCGTCCAACCCATGCCAGCATGGAAAATGGACGTTAAATGACGACGCTGATACATATGAGCTGTTAAAAGACAAATATGCAACTTGGGCTATCCACTATGGTGCTAGTCTAATTTACGAATGATTTATATAGCAGTAGGTGTATGCTACTGATTAGGGGGGAAAAAAACAAAATAAATCTACTGTGAGAAATGGTCAACAAACCATGAAATGGTTCATTTGCAGACTATTTCTCACTTTTTTTCCCCACAAATTAATAGCATGATTTATTGTAACAGATTTATCGTTATGAGAGGGGAAAATACCAGAGGGAACAGTGTAGGAGTGGGAGTGAATGAGGAGACAGAGGAAGGGATGAGCATCATCAGGGATTATTAGTGTAAATAGAAAGGGGGAATGATAATGGTGATGAGTTGAGTAGGTGATCCCAAAGATAACATGGGCCATGCTAGCATGGTTTGGGTGGTTTATCAGGGTCCAAGAGAGTTCTTATTAAGAGTGAGACATGTTTATTGTTGAGAGATGATAGGGGATAAAATAACAGAGACAGTGTTAAGGAAAAGGGTGAAATAGTGTCAGGGGTTTAGTGAGAGAGAGAGAGAACGATAGGACAGTGTGCAGAATTGAGGAGATGCATACATATATATATATGTATGCATGTATGTAAACATCATCATCTTTGTCTGTTGTCCTTGGTGAAATGGGTTGGATGGGTCTGCTTACCTAACTGTGTCAGAGGTCCTTGTCTTGTTTGTATTTCCTTTTTAGCTTGGTTTCTATGGCTGGACTTCCTTCCTAACACCAACCACTTTACAAAGTGTACTGCATGTATTTTCTTTTTTTGTGCAGCCAGCTCCAGAGAGTTGCCACATCGTCACAACTAAACCGACCTCACAACTCCATGTTCCTGCTCGCTTATCCATGCATATAACAATACACACATGCATGCAGAGATATATACTCTTACATATTCTCACATACGTATCACCATCATCATCATTTTAAGTCTGCTTACCATGCTGTCAATGGTGAGACAGAAGAAGATTCAACAGGTTGGAGAAGACCATCCTACCCCAACGTCTCCGTATTGGCATGGTTTCTATGGCTGGATACCCTCCCTAACAACCAATCACTTTACAAAAGTGTACTTACTGGGTGCATGGCTTGTGATTCCAGCACTGTTTGGGGTTGCCTTGTAGTTTACAAAGTAAATGAGAGCTTCCATGAAGGAAGTAATAATAGATTTATTGAGAGGAAGGAAATGGAGAGAGTAAGAGACGGGGATAGTATTGGAGTGGGAGTAGAGGAGAAGGGAAAAGTAGTGCCAGGGGTTAGTGTGAAGGAAGAAGGAGTCAACATGGTAATGGAGGGAGGTTGACAAGGTGGATCTAATAATGGGATGTTTCACTCTGTGTGCCATGCCACCAGCATGGTTTAGACGATAGCAATTCATTCAGGTCCACGACGTAATCGCAACTGACCTCCTACTACAACAATAACAGACACACACACACACATACACCTTGCCTGAAGATCCTGTGCACCCACAAGTGAAACTCAGAGTAGCAAGAGACTGACTCGATCAAAATAAGATATATCATCAATATCTACTATGGCACTAAGTACTATTTCTCGACAGTTAATACAAAATGTATATATATATATATATATATATATATATATATACACACTGACATATACATATATATAAAACATAGTTATAAATAAAACGTATGTATATATATATAAACACACATCTATATTAAACATAGTTATAAATAAAACGTGTGTATGTATATATATACACACATATCTATATTAAACATAGTTATAAATAAAACGTGTGTATGTGTATATATATATATATACACACACACACACATATCTATAAATAAAACGTGTGTGTGTGTATATATAATATATATATATACACACGCACACACGAGTGAGTGAGTGAACAAGCGAATGGAAGTAGCATTCAACACATTTGTTTGGAGTTACGTTTATTTAATAACAATTCGAGTCAGGTTCCGCGGGTGCAGGACACGTTCACCTCATCACATGTTCGGAAAAATAGTTTTGTTTCCAAACATTTGATGAGGTGGATGTGTCCTGGGCCCAGAAAACTTTCTTACCCACACATATATATACATTACATATATAGACGTATTATATACATACAAACACACACACATATATGTATCCACACGCACATAAAAATACATAGACACACGTAATTTTGTACGTAATAACATCTGCAATATATTACACACAGTAAAAAACAGTGATATATATACATATATATATAGGCACGACACCACACGCACATACACAATATAATAGATATGTGTGTGTGTATGTATGTATATATGTGTGTGTGTGTGCGCGTGTACTGAACGACTACTGAATTGGGTGGTTGGGATATTAAGGAAACGACCATTAACACACCTAAGTCCATCTCTACTCTATTAAAACATCCAGCTTATAGCCTAACCACAAGAAGTTGAACACTTTGCAGGAAATATATACCATATATATGTATATATATGTGTATATATATCGATGGATAGCTGCACACGACTGTATGTAGTAACAGTTTTTAAGAACAATAAGTTCGGTGCCGTCTCACACTTGCAATACTCCTTCTCCTCCACATAATAAACTACACAACATACAACACATTGGAGAGTAAAACAATTGTGACTTCGCACACAAATATCGTTGCGTCCGTCACACAAACAGCACTTACCTGTTTCACTTTAACTTTGAAGTCTTCGAAAGTGAACAATCCACCCGTATGCAGTTTAATTTCTGGCGAAGCTCCATTTCTTCTGTCGAAAATGTAGACAAAAGCGTCGTCATCGTCGTTGGAGGCATTCATAGACGAAGCCATGACACCGCGCTGGGGAAAAAAAAAACAAACAAAATAATAAACGGATGTAGATGGCGCTCGATGATCGTAACTGCTATTTTGGGAGGTACCGATGGGGTGACTTGTCTCTAAGAACGCTAGATTCAGCACCAGGTGCTCTTTGTTGATATTGACGCAGTTTACATGGCTTTTCGGGATCTATTAATAGCATGTGCATGTGTGTGTGTGTGTATACATACATACATACATATATATATATATATATATATATATACATACACGCGTATATATAATATATTTAAATATATAGAGAGGTATAAGTATGAATATAATATATATATATATATATATATATATATATATATATATATATATATATATATATATATATATATATATATATGTGTATATATATATATATATATATATATATATATATATATATATATATATATATATATATACATACATATATACATATAGATATATGTATTTATAATTATATATATATACATATATATATATATATATGCATGTGTAAGTACGTGTGCGTTAATGGTATCTATCTATCTAGCTAGCTAGCTAGCTAGCTAGCTAGCTATGCATATATACATAATACATTCATACAACAGGCATATGTATATATAATATTGAAGCCCCCCTCTCTATGTATTTATAATTATATATATATATGTATATATATATATAACACATACGTATATTATAATCATGTCTTTTGTCTTTTACTTGTTTCAGTTATTGGACTGCAGCCATGCTGGAGCACTGCCTTCAAAGGTCCAATCGAAGGAATTAACACTAGTTCTTCTTTTTAAGCCTGTTATTTACGCTTTCGGTCTTCTTTGCAACACCGCGAAGTCACGTGGATTTCAACAAACCAACACCGGTTGAAAAGTGGTGGTGGTGGGCAAACACAAACACAGACACACACATATACATGCATACATACATACATTTATACATACATACATACATATCATACATACATACATACATACATTCATACATACATGCACACACACACATACACACATACTGTGTGTGTGTATATATATACATATATATATATATATATATATATATATATATATATAATACAAAAAAAATATATGTATGTATACACACATATATGTACATACTTACATCTACATGTGTATATAGATGCATATCAGGGTACAGGATGTTAGAACAATGAACTACAGACCACGGAACGAACACATAGGAAAACAGATAGCCACTTGGAATTAATCCTTCGTCAGCTGCTTCTATTCTAACTAGACGTTTCGAAGATAAGACAGAACGTACTCTAGAATAGTCTCTTCCTGAGTAGTGGATCGACCCACTAAACAGAGGATTCCTAGGTGGCAAACACAAACCAAGACAGGAAAAAATGGACAGTGAAAACAATATTAAAAAGCCGTACGGCCAAATGCGAATCTGATGTAGAACGCTAACAGTTCGTCTCATATATATATATATATATATATATATATATATGTATTATAATATAAATAAGTTACAAGGGTGTGTGCAGGTGTCCATTCTGTTCACCTAACTTGGAGCTGTCCGGACGATACCGAAGTGGCAAGGTGGTTCAGTGCAAGTACCTAATTCAACTGAATCTTAATTATAGTACACACACATACACACACACACGCGCGCACACACACACACACACACACACACACACACACACACACACACACACACACACACACACACACACACACACACACACAGAGTTCCTAACTTTGGAATTAAAATCTATACCAACCACCGAGCTGGACGGCATTGCATACTACAAAAAAAAAAAAGATACCGTCTTCTTCATCCCAGATAAGGGTCCAGTATTGCAACAGTCTGGGTTTCAGGGGACCACAACTGTTTAACATCCCTGTCAAGGGACCTAAGAGATTTGCAAGGTGTAGACAGGGAAATGTTCAAAAAGCACCTGGACAAATTCCTATCTGAAATCCCAGATGAGCCCCCATCGCGACAGGAGATACACAGGAGCAGCTTCGTCCACTCGCTTCTTAACCAAAAACAGTACCGAAAGGAGACCCCCAAACATTGAAAGGCGGTGCTCCAGCATGGCATCAACCTCTGACTGAAACCAGTAAAAGAATAAGAGGACACACACACACACACACATACACATACATATATATATATATATATATATATATATATATATATATATATATATATATATACATATATACATATATATATATATATATATATATATATATATATATATATATATATATATATATATATATATATATATATATATATATATATATATATGCGTCAAACGGAGGCGAATATATATATCTATATATATAAAAATGAGAATGTGTGTCTGTCTGTCTGTCTGTGTGAATCCCTAAAACTCGAGAACTACGCAACCAATTTCATTCAAATTTTACAGATGCCTTACTTAGGGTTCCAGTTGTGTCTTAACTTCTTGCAGAGTTCGAGCCCACAGCAACATAATATCTCCTCCACTATTTAAGTATTACGTGTCAAAAGTGAAACAAAAACACTCATGTCAAATACTTTCACTTTAAAAATGAAACTATTCTACTAACTGAAACAATCACATTTCGATACTGTAATGACAGATACTTTCAGAGAGAGAGAAAGAGATGTATATGTATACATATACATGTATATGTACACGTATATGCATAGATATATATATATATATAGATATAGATCTATATGCATACATGTATATGTATACACATGTGTAGATGTATATATATATATATATATATATATATATATATATAGATGTACATGTAATATGTACACATATATACATATATATACATGCATGCAGATATCTATACATATATACACCCATCACACACAAACACATGCACACAAACACACACATTAGTCATTTGTTTTCTTATCCAAAACTACGTCAAAAGTACTGAACGGATCTTTATGAAATTTGGAAATTATATTCTATGTATAACGGCCATAACTCCCATGAAAATTCATATATTTTTGATGTTGATGAAATTTTAACCCGAACATAACAGATGAGCATTATTTGTAATTCAACGGTACAACAGTGTAAGACTACCCTTTCAGATATACTTTCATTGTGATTTCTGCAATGTGGTGCATAAATTGTCAAGTAAATGAGACGCATCTTTGCCTCCACTGTTTCACTTGCAAAGTGTTGAGTAAAATTATTTCGTTGCAGACCTCCTTTGGGTCTTTTTATTATCACTACGACACACATAGTCCCCAGTTGGTAACATTGATTTCAAGGCCCTCCTAGATGAGAGACTGGCATTCCACTTTATGTCTATGTTCCATGCTGGCATGGATTGGAGAGTTATTAATGTAGAAATATGGTATCGTAGCTACTAACAGTTGAGGGTTGCGTAGTCTAGACGGCGTTTTTAGATTTCATTATTCTCTTTAACCCGGGCAAAGCCGGGTATTTCTGCTAGTAATATATATAATATTAACTGTTCTACAATTTAGAGTGTGCTTTTTCTCCGGATTTATGTTTTTCTACAAACGATATATATATATAAAGGGTATTGAGGTTTTTCGCGCTTTCGGCCATTTGGGTCTGACGAGTCGCCTATACGGCTAAGTGCTTTATAGGTGCAAAACCAATTGTCACTCTGATCGACTATAATAATTAACTTTATATATATATATATATATATATATATATATATATATATATATATATATATATATATATATATATATATATATATATATATATATACAGAAGATAAGAAAATAGATAAATAATTAAGAATTATTTATTAATTAAAAGATTAGTCATCTCTAACAGCTGTTTCAATTCCAGATATGATTCGACCAAAGATTGGTCTAGCCCATGTCTAACTTAATAGCACCACCTGACAGGATTATCTAAATCCTTTTTAAGTCAAGTTTTGTTTATGATCCATTCAAGTAATGAGTTCTTGTTGAGTGAGTTCTATCCAGATATGGGTGGCTTATTCCTTGAGGAAATCTGTCCAGACTCCGTTTAAAGGTGATGGGATCATTTTCATCTTTAATCAGTTTTGGGACAATGTTAAACAGGGCAGGGCCTGTTGAGGAAAATAAATTATGCGGCAGTGTACCTATATGCTGTGATCCTGAATTGGGCAGGGGACGTATGGCCTGTGGTCCCAGCCTTGGATGAACCTTGAAACTAATGTTCAGGTTGTTTGGGCAATGCTGGCGGTATATTCTCCACATCGTACAGATGATGTACCTCTCGTGGTGGCGCTGGAGAGAGTAGAGCTTCAAGGCTTTAAGGCGGTCCCAGTAATCGAGATCAGTCATGCCTTCAATTCGTTTAGTGAGTGCCGTCTGGGGTGATTCAGTCCTGAAGATGTTTTGTTTTGTATCGGGAGACCACAAGGGGCAGCAGTATTCGCGGTATAGCCGTACAAAGGAGGAGAAAAGTGGAATGTGGCCGTACAAAGGAATATTCTTTTACTTGTTTCAGTCATTTGACTGCAGCCATGCTGGAGCACCACTTGAAGGATTTTAGTCGGACAATTCAACCTCAGGACTTATTAATTTTAAGCCTAGTACTTATTCCACGGGTCTCTTTTGCCGAACCGCTAAGTTACGGTGACGTAAGTACATCAAAACCGGTTGTCAAGCGGTGATGGGGGGACAAACACAGACTCAAAGGCACACACACACAAATATATACATACACACACATATATATATATACACGACGAGCTTCTTTCAGTTTCCGTCAACCAGATCCACTCACAAGGTTTTGGTCGGTCCGAGGCTATAGGAGAAGACACTTGCCCAAGGTGCCAAGCAGTGGGACTGAACCCGGAACCATGTGGTTAAGGAGCAAGCTTCTTACCACACAGCCATGCCTGATACACACACACACACATACACACACACACACACACACACACACACACACATTCATCCTCGTCTACGGTAAATCAGTTGAAGTGGAAGGAAGGCAGCTGGTGTTTGTGGCATCTATAGGGAGATAATCAAGAAAGGTGGGCCTGCTGAAGTCTTGTTCTTGTGGCAGATCTGCTCAATTTGGAGTAGTGGCATCATAGCACCTGCCTGGAAGAAAGGCATAACTATCCCTCTCTTGAATGGTAAAGGCGAGCGCCAAGACTCATCCCCGTGTCCGGCAAGGGTTTTGCCAGTGTTATTCTAAACACCGTGCGAAATGATTTGCTTGCCTCTTAGCGGCCGGAGCAGTCAGAATTTAAAGTAAATAAGTTAACTACAGACAGGATTCTGGTTCCACGAATATGCATCAAACGGAGGCGAAGTTTGCAGTAGGAGCTATTTGCAGCTTATGCCAACCTCCATAAGGTGTTTGACTCAATGGACAAGGATGTGCTCTGGACGATTCTGGAGGTGCGAAGTATCTTTTCCTGATTGATTGGGCTGATACTTGAACAGTGAGCTGATACATGTATACTGGAACAGTGAGCACAGGTCGGATTGGAGACTCAACATCTGAGTTTTTCCCACTGAGATCTGAAGTCCGTCAGGGTTATGTCTTGATCCCAACTCAGTTCGATGCCTGCATGGGTTGGCTACTTGGCCGAATTGTGGCTAGATCGAGTTGTGAAGCACTCGTTGGTGAAACTAGGATTACAAACCTAGATTTTGCTGATGGCGCAGTTATTTTTGCTGAGTCTATGGATGTTTTAAGGAGTGTTCTTTCACTAAGTGAGGAAGCGGAACTACTTGGCCTCAGAGTCTCTTAAGTCGAGACAAAGATCCAGTCTTTCCTGTTGTGGGCGAGAATGTGGAATTTGTTGGCCGCTTCACTTATCTCGGCAATGAGATTTATAGTGGCATTAGCTGCAAGCTCGAAATTTTAAAAAGACTTGAACCAGCTGGTACAGTTGTGGACTCACTGGACAAAGGTGTTTAGTGCTGTCGATATTTGCACAGGAGTACAAAGGTTCGGGTCTTCAGACTTTTGGTCCTCTCTGTCTTTCTCTGTAGTTGCAAGATTTGGACACTGTCCAGGGCCCTTAGCAACCACCTGTACTCCTTTGGTACCAGGATACTTCGCAGGATTATGGGTTACCGTTGGCCGGAATTTGTATCCAGTCAACAACCCTACTCAGAAAGTGGGATCAGTTATCTGTATGATTTTCCGAGTTGGACCCTGCATATTGTGTTCTTTTCTTTTAGAATCTGAATGAGATGGCGGCCTCGTATTATTCGACCACATGCTACATGGTCACGACTGATGAGGAAGTATTGGGCTGATAGTGACCTTGTATACTGGAAGAGTGAGCGCAGTTCGGATTGGGGGCTCAGCAGTTGACTTTTTTTCCCCAGTGCTCATTGGTGAAACTAAGATTACTGACCTAAATTTTGCTGATGATGCGGTACTAACTGAGACGCTGTTCGGAGGTTTGCTCGGGACGACCCGAGCAAATACCGACAAATGATTGATGTAGCGACAGTGAAGCCCTTGGAGCTCCAAGATGCAACCGAAAATGCAGATTATGCTACGTTTATGTGGAAGATATCACACGCGATTATCAGCTTCCCACAAAATCTCATCAAGGTACTACTTACCTATGTGACAAGACGTTGTTAAAACAAAATATAAAGCCGAAAAAAAGGGAAAAAACCCGCCCTAGGATAAATATGGAGATCCCCTGTTTTTGAATACATACACAAATATCAACACAAGCAATATTGGTGGAACTTTCTCGTATAAACTTCTAGCAAGTGCAAACATAACAGGCTTAGGACAGACATAAAAAGTTTATTCATTCAGAGGTCAGTTGCTCTAATGATGTAGATATCTGATCGAAAATCAAAGAGAAAAAAAGTATAATTATGGACAAATGCTTCAAAATCTCCAGCTTCTTTTAGAAGATTATAAAGTCACATTTATAACAGCAATCACTGGTGCACTTAGCCCCATGAGTAAATGCCTGAGTGACAATCTGGAAAAGTTGGAGTTTTCACAAAAGAAATCAACTTGTTAACATGCACATTACAAACACAATCTATAAAGGGAGCAGCACAAATATGCATAACTTTTCTCAAATTTAAGATGTGAATTTGTTTTTGTTTTCTAGCGAACTTTGTATCTTTGTTAGAAACCAGCTCCTTCTATACAGGAAAATTTCAAATAATTAAAAGTAGGAGAGGATATACATGCATACACATATAAAAGATTCTTTATGGACAACAATTGCGAAAGCTTCAACTGTTCTGCACTGATTATAAATTTACATTCTTACAAACGATCATTGGCACACTTGGTTATGTTAGCAAATGTCTAAATCACGATCTGGAGAAGCTAAGACTTTCAAGCAAAGAAAGAGACCAGGTAACACGATCTTCACAGTTACAATCAGTAAGAGGAGTATTAAAGATATGCAACACATTCGATATTTATCAATTGTCATTGCTGTTATCCAGACTCGAACGATGAAGCTTTTGTTTGTTAGAAACTAGCTCCTTTCTTCCAAGGAGAACACTAATAAATAAAAGGAAAAAGACATACACACATAGTAAAGAGAGTAAAGAGAATATGATCATCAGAACTCTCAGCTTACAAAAAGCATATGACCCACAACACCTTTGCAGTGCCTGTCCTCTACGTTTGAGCTTCTGAACTGGTCACTACGAAAACTCAATGAGATAGATGTTCGAACTGGCAAGCTGTTTAATGTTACAGGAAACTTCAACATCAATGGGAATGTAGACAAGCTATACATCCAGCTCGGGGTTGGTGGCCGTGGTTTCAAATCTGTTTTGATATCATATGAATAACGTATTGTGACACTGAAACAATATCGGCAGCAAAGGAAAGAGGCCAGGTACTATCTTGCCCGTTTTTTTTTCTTTACCATGAAATAAACATAAATAGGATGGCTAATGAACTTGAGGAGAAATAAGAAGTGAACTAGATCTCTCCCCAAGGGACATTGGTAAAATATATTTATCAAAAGAGCAAAATATGCAAAAAAAATGGACCAATTCACTAAGAAGATAGCATATGGGTACTTGGCACGAAAAACACAAATTATAGAAAGAATTGATCATGTCAAAAGTTTGGCATGTCAAAAGCATGATAAGTTTATGACATTCCACTTCGAAGGCTGCTTGCATGCAATTCAAGAACAAGAGATCGCTACCAAGTACCTACTGCATAAAAGGCTGAAAACACTTTGACAGACAACAAATGCAGGCTTCTAGATATCAATGTGGTTAGAAAAATACAAGAGAAAGAGCATATCTTACGCATCATAGATAAGAAGTTTTCAAATCTAGTACCCAAGATAGGCATTCAGTTTCATACCTATTAATATTGGAGCAACAGGATACGTACCAACCAGTCTGGAGCAAAGTATGGCTGAACTTGGGTTCTTGGGGAGAGAACGTAACTACTTAATTCATGCATTATAAATGATTACGATATCTGGGACTATGTAAATCTGAAACACCTTGACATTTAAAAGATGATGAACAAAAGAAGATACTTTCCTTCACAACCTTGATGCTAAATAGATAGCCTGTCAAAATTTATTCTAAATTAAGAAGATAAACAGAGAACGTACGTGTAGCCTTCCTATGATACATGACATTGTCACCAAGGTGGCCCACAATGCAGTGCGCAGGAAGGCTTGTCCTGATTACCATACCAAAAGGACACCAGCACCAGAAAGTATCCACGTCTTTAAAAATAAAGAATACTGGTGGGACATTTCAATAAAAACAGCAACCCGGTATAAATACAACAGGCCTGATATGGTTCTGTAGGATGGAGAGAAAAAAGTCATGCATCGTTGTAATGACCATCAAAAACTGGGGAAAAGGAGAACGTTTACAGAGAACTAATGAAAAACCCACAACTCCTATATTTAAATTTTAATATATTCATTGCGTACATTGCATAATTTGTATGTATCATTAAATAAAAGACGTTCATTCATGAAACGTACGCAACATTGATTTCACTTTTCTTTTCCTCAATTAAGATAACTATTACTGTAACTATATATATATATATATATATATATATATATATATATATATATATATATATATATATATATATATATATATATACATATATATATATATAAAACGACCTCGAACCCACAAGAGTAAACAAGAGAGACTGAGACAGGCAGAAACAAGGAAAATGCCCCTTGTATTTGAATACTATGCAAATATTCTTTTAAAAAACTTTTCTATCAATTTTTCCAAAATTTAATTGTTTTCCATACTTACAGTTGAAAAAGTTTCAATGATTGAAACCGGTACTGAAATGATTTTTATAAAATCATTTTAGCACTTTCTACCTTCACTTTTTTTCCATATATATATATATATATATATGCATATATGGGTATAGGACGTTACCGACAATAAACAACATGAAATGCGAAAACAAATGAGTTAGTATATATACATATACATATACATACACAGATTTACATATATGTATGTCTGTGTGGGTATATATATATATATATATATACATATATATATAAACATAATTAAGGGATCAGCAAACATTTGCTTCACCACATACCGAAGTTCAGAAATAGCAGCTAAAAAAGCTGAGACTCCAACAGATAGCATTACCTGTAACTCACAAAGGCAAAAACAAGAAGAAAAAACAATGAAAACTAACCATTCCGAAGTTAATCGTAGACGCGTTCCTGGATTATGAGTGATAATACTCAATTTCCTTCATCAATACGATATTCCAGTAGTAAACTCGACCATGCTAGCAAACCGTGCATGCATGAACAAGTGAACATCATGCATCAGCACAACCTGAAAGCATAACCGAATCTACCTCGACCAGCCAGTCCACTATCTCTTCCTCAATAAATTACCATGTGCGTCACAAGCAATACCGCAGAGAATTTGCATTTACTATCAGGGAGTGAATAATTATTACAAATTATTTAATTTGTAATAATTATATATATATATATATATATATATATATATATATATATATATATATATATATGAATATAGATAAATAAATATAGATATAGATATAGATAGATACATTATGTATGTATATGTCTGTACACACATAAACATGTACACATATCTCTATATATACTAACCATTTTGAGTTGTCTTGGCTCATTTTGATTTCATTTATGCTAATGGTCTAGACCATAAATGCGTTCTAAGCATTCATTCTGATGGAATATAAGATAGTAAAACCACTGCATCGATGTCGTCTATTAAAGCCGAAATACTTTTACACAGCTGTGTCCTTGTCTCCAGATAACCAAACTGTCTTGCCTTGATTCTTACAATAACGTCAGCTTCTTTTTTGAGGTTGGTCTCAGTTATCACCAAGCGATTGTTCTACCTTTTCAGGAAGCAAAGATGATTTCATCAGATCAAGAACTTATGTATTTAATACGCTCTTATTTGTCTCTGTTATTTAAATACACATCACTGGCCATTATATCCAGACGCGCACACACACACACACACACACACACACACACACACACACACACACACACACACACACACACACACAAATATTCGACCCATATATATCATACACATACATATATACCTACGTATAAAAACATACACACACACAAATACGTATGTGTGTATGTACATGTGTGGTTAATACGTTCGCTTCGTAATCCATGTTTCACATTCGTCCCTCTGCGTGGTGTCTTGAAAGAATACCCTCTGCCATAGCCTCGGATCGGCTAATGTCTTGTGAGTGAACTTCGCTGTAGCGGTCGCCATGGCACAAGAATGGGCGCCAACTGCGTTAACATAGTTTTTGGCTGTGTAAAGCTTCAAAGATTTTCCCTTTCACTGATCCCATCCCAGAGTTAAACGTTCGCTTCATTAATAACTATTTCGGCTCCTTCTCCCTCTCTTAAGGGCTAAACTCTTTCATCTCCCCCATGAGCTCCTTACATTCCCTTTCTCTTTTTATCTCTTCCCTCTCTGACACTTCACTCTATTATCTAGACATTATCCTTTCTATCGACTATCCCAGCCTCACTTCTGCTTTGTCAAAACCCCACAATTCCTACTCCTATCTCAGCATTTCATCCTCCCACCCACATCAAGTGCGTTATCTTCTACTCTAAGTTCTTCCGTTTCTGCTCCCTCAGTAGCCATAACACTTGAACGGTCTGTTTATTCACTCACTCCTTTATCCAAGCTGCCCTTTCTTACACCCGTATCACTGACTACACTGTAACCCCCCCCCCCCCCGACCATTTTTTTTTGCCTCTTCTGCTACCTCCAGCCTAACCTGACTATCTCTCGCTATTCTCCCCAAAACCATCCTTGGCCTCATTTATGCGCGACCGCAACCTACGCAGCCTCATTTTCTACAACTCTCATACCCCGTCCTCTGAAATTCATTCCATGCTTCTGTCCCTGCTGTCATTCAAGCCCTTTCGTTTTCCACACCACCATCTTCACCGGCATCAACAAGCACCGCCCCTTTCACATTAGGGACCTTTTATGTTGCACCTCAACCAACCTCCAATACGTGTTCCATGCTCCCCTTTACAATTCGATCTACATCGAAGAAACTCGCCCCTGGCTGTCTGACAGGTTTGCGGAGCAACTCAGAGACAACGGGTTTCCTGTCCCCGCACAATTATACTCTTCTGACCACTCCATCTCTTGGTCTTCAGCTTAGATTTCAACCCCGAAACTCACACCTCTTGCTTTCAGAAGGAACATGAACTCATCTTTTTCAGAACTTACATGCCATTTGGTTTAAATTCACTTCCTCACTCTTTCTAATCTGCAATTCCCTTACTCCCTGCTCCAGAATTACGAACATTGTCCCTCTTCTCCTCTCTCTTTCTTTCTCTGCTGCAGCTCCACCCGTAGCCTCATCCATACCCCGTCCTCCCACTCCAATATCCACGCCTTACTCGCCGTATTCCTACAGTTACACACTCCCTACACATACACCAACTCAAAGCTTCGACATGCACCTGATTACGCACACCTCATTTCTGCCAGCCCTTCTCCTACAGTCACACCCTTTACTTATACACACATTCGTACATCTCTATTCACCAAACATTATATCTCTTTGATACTCACATACGCGCACACACCTGCTCGTCACACACACACACACACACACACACACGCACACACACACACGCACGCACACACACACACACACACACACACACACACACGCACGCACACACACACACACACACACACACACACACACACTCTAAGGCGGCGTGTTGGCAGAAACGTTAGCAAGCCGGGCGAAATGCTTAGCGGTATTTCGTCTGCCGCTACGTTCTGAGTTCAAATTCCGCCGAGGTTGACTTTGCCTTTCATCCTTTCGAGGTCGATTAAATAAGTACCAGTTACGCACTGGGGTCGATATAATCGACTTAATCCGTTTGTCTGTCCTTGTTTGTCTCCTCTGTGTAGCCCCTTGTGGGCAGTAAAGAAATAAGAAACATTAGCACGCCGGGCGAAATGCTTAGCCGTATTTCGTCTGTCTTTACGTTCTGAGTTCAAATTCCGCCGACGTCGACTTTGTCTTTCATCCTTTCGGGGTCGATAAATTAAGTACCAGTTGCGTACTGGGTCGATCTAATCGACTGGCTCCCTCCCTCAAAAATTTCAGGCCTTGTGCCTAGAGTAGAAAAGATTTGAGAGATAGGGAGGTGGGGGGGGGGGCTGCCTCAGTAAAGTTTGCAACGTTGGATTCAGTTATACATTAATGCAGCAAATATGGCTGCTAAATATAATGGAATACTGCAAAACGTTCTAGCGATAAACAAGCATGCTATGTATATCTCTGTATCGGAGATTCATTCAAATTTGTTTGCCACGCAACAATAGATTACTGTTTGGACGCCGTAAACATTTTTTGTTATTGTTCATCTTGTACAAAGAGGTGATGTGTGCTGTGTAGCAATTCAGAACAGGAAAGGATCACCCTGATACGTGTGGAAAACATATACCAAAGCTGCGTCTGCTTAAATGAGAGTAGCTGCTAATTATAGATGGTTTAAGTTTTCTCATACTATATATATATATATATATATATATATATATATGTATATATATATATATATATATATATATATATATATATAATGGCTCTCCGTCGGTTACGACGACGAGAGTTCCAGTTGAACCGATCAACGAACGGCCTGCTCGTGAAACTAACGTGCAAGTGGCTGAGCACTCTACAGACACGTGTACCTTTAATGTAGTTCTCAGGGAGAATCAGCGTGACACAGAACGTGACGAGGCTGGCCCCTTTGAAATACAGGTACAATTCATTTTTGCCAGCTGAGTGAACTGGAGCCACGTGAAATATAGTGTCTTGCTCAATGACACAAATACGTTGCCGGGAATTGAACTCACGACCTCAAGATCGTGAGCCGAGTACCCTAACCACTAAGCCGCGCTCCTTCACTCTCTCATACTAATGAGAACGAAAAAGAATGATAAAAGAATACCAGGCTTTGGTGGGGAAATGAAGGAAACTGTAGATTGTTTTCACGTAATATTTATGGATTTAGTCGTATAAGTTTTACAAAACTAAGAAGATTGTACTGACTCCATGTATGAATCTGTACTCACTGCTCTTCCAGTTTGTGAAATATTTAGCGAGACATTTTGATATTATTGACCAAGAAGCTAATCCAAAGTGCTTGGTGTAGAATAGGCAGGAGCATGGCAGACGTAGAATACGGTGAGAAAAAATAAACACGCTAATGATGGAGCCGCATCTTACGTCGTCGATGAAGAACTTCCTCAAACAGACATATTTCTAGTGAAGTCCGTCATTCCTATAATAAACGCTCTTGAAGTAAATTTGAGGAAATGACCAACGATCTACAACTATTTTACAAATAAATTAGTGTTTTTAGTTGATTTACAATCTTCAGAGGCACAGCTATATGGAACAGTAGAAACGTCGATTAAAGAGTATCCATATGATGTTGTTCTTAACCAGATTATCTCAGAAATTCTCAGATTATCTCAAGCACAATTTTCCAGGAAAAGAACAAATTAGTTACAAAATCTGTATCAAATCATCTTCCAAGTCAAGATTCATTTAGTTTTTTTTTAATGTTTTGGAATCAATATGACTACTATCCTTATAGCTGATGGTAACAAATTGTTCAGGAAAAAAAAAAAGAAACATATTTTCATGTCTAAAGAGAATAAAAAATGAACTGAAAGAAGCCATACCTCCAGAAAATCTGTCAACATTTAGTCTCATGTTTATAGAAAGTGATAAGATGTGTATCATACCATTTGAGGATATAGTCATTTTGATTTTTAGAAATCAAGGAAGAATGTATTTTAAGTCGTTAACTTTTAACGACTTAAATAATTTAAGTAAGCATGTACATTTTCAGCTTTTGTGAAACGCTTTGATGTAATTTTTTTAAAAAGGGCCCCCCAAGCTTTATATAGTTTAGGGCTTAACCAACACTACTACCTCCCAATGAGAATCAGAGAGATTTATATTGTATAAATTGACTATAAGACATAGTTTTGCATCATTTGAATAAACGACTCCTGGTTTATTCAAATGTTCTTTTACATCCGTTACAAGAAACGATGTACCACCAGAGAGCGGGTACAACCAGTGGTGCCATTCAACGCAAATATTTAATGTACACACTTTTTTACGGTTTCAGAACTCATATTTGAACAAGGAAAGTGTCAGAATTCAGCAATAGTCACAAGGTAATAATTATGAGATAATAATGGTAGCAACGATTGTTTAAATTCAGCGCTAAAATACTTCACAGGCTGCATAGCTCTGAACAGAATTCCTTATCGTGAGTGAAGGTCCAGTGCATAGTCAACAAGAACAGGTCCTTTCAGTTCTTCTAATATTGTCATCGATAGAAAAGGATGAACTGTTTGATTAAATAAAATGAAATGGAGAATTTTTGTCATTTTGGGAGGCCACAACCCTTCATAATTTGGATTAGAAAACAAGCACAGAAGGCAAACGCCGATACGTGGGACAATACATTTTGTGAATCCATCATATAATGAGAATAATAGATAATATCACTCCCAAACGGCTTCGATAATTATAGTAGTTTTCTCTTTTTAGTTGATACCAGACGGAGTTCTTGATATAAAAGTAGCTGGTATATTTAATAGATTTAGAGTAACTGCAACATCAGATTATTGCATTCAATAACTGTGGGGGTGAGATGAACCGGAAGAAAAGGGTTGTAACGTCAACGACCGTGGGGCCCCACTGGAACAGGAAGTGGGGAGTAAGGAAGTGAAGGAATCAAGATCAGCGTGGTCCTCTATCGGCTTGCGGCAGTGAATGGACGCAGGAGGACGAGCGAGCGAGCAGGTATTGGTAGTAGCAGCTGCCATCATTAGGTAAGACAAGTAGGGTACGTTCTTGGATCTAACATAGCTAGACAACCAACAACGAGAGGTAGGTGAACCATATTTTATTCCCCGCATGACAGTTCCCTCATACCACAAGCTATTTCGGTTTTTGTATATAAATGTATTTTTCCGTTGTTGTTGTCCCCTTCCACGAGATGGCAGCGAAGATATGAATCGGCAGCGATGCTGTCAGACCTTTCTGTAGCGAGGGAGATGTGATCGCCTGGATCTGTAAGATCAAGGTAGTGACCAGGCTACAAGGCATTGACGATGTAGCAGGTCTCATGGCTCGGTATCTGAAGCGTGTTGGTGCTGTACCTCGAGATGGATGAAGAAGACCAGCTAAGCACGGCGAAGATTGAGCAGCGCTTGAAGGAAGCCTGTACAGCGGGAATATACGCCACGTTTGCTAAGCTGGGAACGGTCAGGTGGACAGGGGAACAATTAGACGAGTATGACGCAAAGGTTCCAAGACTGGCCATGCTATTTGGTTTTTCCGGAGATGGTCTAGAGAAGGCGGCAAGATTGGCCTTCGTAAATGGCTTTCCCGACGACATATCAGTGCGACTGCAACAACTGCCAGGCAGCGAGAAAATGCCGATGAGCGAGCTCATCACTCAAGCCCACGTGTCGACACAAAACACGGGGTGGAATGCGGTGACGATGGCTGCTGCAGAAGCCAGCGACGTAGTGCGATGACCAGTAAAGAACGAGGAAAAAAAATCTGCCGTGGAGCGGCAGCGACCGTTCATGGGTCGGTGTTTCAAGTGCCAGGGACCGCAGATGGCAAGGAACTGCGTGGAGACGAAGCTCAGACTCGTTTGCTAGCGGTGCAGGCAGACTGGGCATATCGTTCGATACGGCATTCAGGGAAAAGGCCACAGGGAGGTTGCTGTCTTTCAAACTTCCTCCGCGAGCAAATAGAGGCACTCGTGCAGTCGCTGTCTGCAGTTGAAGTCCTAGTTGGAGGAAAGGCGTTCAAAGCCCTCGTGGATACGGAATGTATAACATCTTTCGTGACCCCAAGGGTGACAAAAATTGGAAGTGGACGAGTAGAGTTCGAGTGGTCGACGGCAGCGAAATTGGATGTAAGAGAAGCAGCGAAGTGGAGATAACGGCGAGGGACACAACACTGAGGTTGCGGGCGATTGTGATCGACCATGTGGTAGTAGACGGAATTGATGTGGTGGTGAGTATGGATCAACCGCCTTGGAGGTGCCAGTGTCAGTGGAGACGTGGTTTCGTTTGGTGGTGCAGGGGCATCATCGTTGTGAGTCTGTAACATGAGAGGGGGAAAGTTTCCGCGTGGTATTGTACTGCTTCCACCATTGAGGACAAAGATTTTCGGGTGGTGTTCGACGGTCAGCGGTGGACGGTAGAGTGACGCTGGAAGGGGGAGCCCTCGACGCTGAAGAACAGGCTGAGCTGCTACCAGCACACCTTGAAAGGACATGCCAGGAGTTAAGTGAGGAGGTGATCTTTGAGATCAGTGGGGATGAGGTGAACCGGAAGGAAAGGGCTGTGATGTCAACGGCTGAGGTGTCCCACCGGAAAAGGAAGAGAGAGAGAGGAAGTGAGGGAAGCAAGACCAGTGTGGTCCTCTTTCGGCCTGCGACATTGGTGGTGAACGGATGCAGGTGGACGAGCAAGCGAGCAGTGATTGGTAGTAGCAGCTACTATCGTCATGTAAGACGGGTAGGGCACGTCCATGGACTTAACACAGCTGGACAGCCAACAATGAGAGGCAGGTGAACCGTATTTTATTCCCTGGTCTTGACATCTCTCTTTAATCTTCCACCTCGATCTTAAGATCACTGCTTTTTCATTCTCTTTCGAAGTCGTCCACCCAAGTAGACGACGCTCCCTCTGTAATCTTCGCAAGATTGTGGGACTGGCCTCTTCCTCCTCTTGTCCTTCGTCATCAGAAGAGCTAACAACCCTGCGAAGGTTTAAAATGTGATGCAGCATTCCATCAACTGACACGTTATTACGTGAGTTCACTGAAGTCATCCTTTTCTCAACTGGGTCGCGCACTGCGTATCAAGTGACCTCACCAACACTTCATCCGTAATCAGAATAGATGCAGACCCTTCCTCTTCTTCGAACTGCTGTGGCACCATGTTCGGGTGTCTCCATTCATATTTGAATACAGGTCACCGACTTCTCAGGTGTCCTATCCTGGGCGACCTTCCCCGATAGTGCGTTACATATATTGCCAACCTCTTCAAGTCTTCTACCACCTGAATCTTCCTGTTTTGTGCATACTTGCACGGAGTCGATGGACAGAGACTTATCACATCTTGCAACAATTTCCGAACGCTCTTCTTGGTGACATCAGGGTCAACTTTCCTGGCCCAAAACAGGATCCTGTCTACTCCTATATGACGCATGATACACCGTCCCTTCAGCTCCAAGCCCTCCAGCCGACATGCAGTGGCCACTTCATTCAGTGACACCTCCGACACTTCCAATCAGGTCTTACTTTTTAATATGGTATAACCATCTGCCTTATTTTTTTTTCTGGAGGCACAAAAACTACCTTCATCTTCAAACCAAATTCAGCAGCTAGCTTTCTCTGAATTACCGGATGGCGCTTATCATCTCCGCGGCCAATTCTGTTCGGATTCTCTGATTGGTGAACACTCGTAGCTACCTATCCCATACCGAGGCCGAATTAATCTGAATTTCCACAGCATACAATCCCCGTCTTAGTGCCAACTTCACACCCTTCAAAACAACGTTCAGTTGATGCAGTTGTAGTCATCCTTCTTCCTGAGTCATGCTGCATCTTTCACCTTTCCAGAATGCAACTATGCTACATACATCAGGCCATACAGTTCCTTTTTGTTTCGGACATATACTAACTACCTTCACCGGATCCTTCACTCCCATTCTCTCCAAGATGTCTTGCATCGTGGCAACTGTATTCTATCCCACTTTGTCTCCCTAGTTCACTCCTTCAGCTCGCGTCTTGATGTAGCTGTATGCCCTTCAGAGCCGTCCAGTTTTCTACACGTTGTGAACAGTTATCGCCTATTCATGTCCTTGCTTACGTCTTGAATGTCATTACCTCTCTGAAACACAATCCTGCCCACCTTAACTCTTTCGAGATTACGCCCCAGCGCAGTGCCTCCTTCTGTAGCCTCCAGTGGTTTTGCAATCAACCCGAATCTCCTCAGATAATCCGCAATTTCCCATGCCGACTTTACTCTCTCAACTGCCAGAAATCCACATATGTAAGAAATAGTAACCTGCTCCAACTTGGCCACTTTCTCCAAGATCGCCTTGAGAAACTTTGCCATAATTTTCGGTGCTGAACTCAAACTGAATTCCAACCGAGTCAGACAGTATGTTCTGCCCTTGTACCAGCTGGTGGTAAGAAGCATGTTTCCCAACTATTTGTCCTTGGGTTCAGTCCCACTGCGCGGCACCTTGGGCAAGTGCCTTCTACTATAGCCCTGCACCGACCAAAACCTTGTGTGTGGATTTGGTAGACGGAAACTGAAGAAGCATGTGTGTGTGTGTGTGTGTGTGTGTGTGTGTGTGTGTGTGTGTATGCGCGTGTGCCCGTATTTGTCCCCCACTACCGCTTGACAACCGGTGTTGCTGTGTTTACGCACAAGTAACTTAGCAGTTCGTTAAAAGAGAAGGATAGAATAAATACCAGGCTTTAAAGAAGTACTGGGGTCAAGTCATTCATTCAGTTACAAATTTTTCATGGCAGTGCCCTAGAATAGCTGCTATCCAATGACTGAAACAAGTAAAAGCTAAAAGACATCAATTAACACACGCACCTTCCTTTTGGGATCACTACTTTTTTGTTATCTCCCCTTCTTCTTAACTCTCCTGTGTGATCCTTCTGTCCGGTATTCGCCATGATAGATCGCTGACCACTACACATATATTTTTTTCTCTCCTTGTTCCTCTCCTTGTTTCTTTTTGTGTTCCTTTCTGTTGAAGAGCGTAGGCTCGAAACGTTAAAGACTTTCTCTATTCCCGAGCGTTATACTAATACATCCATTTGTTGTTTACACCACCTGTCTTCGTCTGTTGTTTTTTCGTGAATTCTCCCATTTAAAGAAGTAACTCTATATAACCTAACCAAAAGGAAATCAACGAGATTTACAGCTTATTGAGAAACTGAGGGGCAACGCTCGAGTAATACAATGGCAGAGAATATTTAATTAAAGTATATTTATTCATAGAGTATCTTTTAAGTGTAAGGGGCTCAAGGCGAGGGTATACTATGTGTAACTTCATTCAAGGATTTATCATTAATCAAAATAATGATCGCTAGGGAGGAAGTTAGGATCTGAATAAGGAATGAAAAAAGAAGTTGGAAGAATTATGAATTTACAGTCATTTACCAGACAAGTTAAAACTGATGACTGTAGGGTAATTATTATCATCATAAAATGGAAATGTGTTAAGGTCGGTGTTACAATTAAGAAATCATCATCATCATCATTCTTTCCTTTTACTTGTTTCAGTCATTTGACTGCGGCCATGCTGGAGCACCGCCTTTAGTCGAGCAAATCGGCCTCAGGACTTATTCTTTGTAAGCCTAAAACATTTTATCGCAAACCTTTTGCCGAACCGCTACATTACGGGGATGTAAACACACCAGCATCAGTTGTCAAGCGATGTTGGGGCGGGACAAACGCCCCCCCCCAAAAAAAAATTTAAAGAAAGCAGAAAATAGAGAAGTACTGACTAACAACAATTGACTTACATCAATTATTATTTATTAATTCAATGCAAAACGGGCTTCTTTGAGTTTCCGTCTATCAAATCTACTCACAAGGTTTTGGTCGGTGTGGGGCTATAGTAGAAGACACTTGCCGAAGGTGCCACGCAGTGGGACTGAACTCGGAACCATGTTGGTAAGCAAGCTACTTACTACACAGCCACTCCTGCGCCTATTATTATTATTATTATTATTATTATTATTATTATTATTATTATTATTATTATTATTATTATTATTATTAGTATTATTATTATTATTGAGTGAGAGAGCAGGGCATGCCATCAAAGTGACACTGATACGAAGCCCATTATACTCATCATGACTACTTGTCTGATAAGGGTACACCAGCCACATGCATCACAGCCATATGTGCGTGACATAGTGATCTCATATCAAGATAAACAGCGCATGACCTCGCAGGTGGGGCCCAGTTAGAATTTTTTTCAGGTCGAGTAGCCCAACCCGTTCAAAAGGTCCTTGAATAAAGGTTGTTTGAGGATGTCGAACGAAATACCCATGTTTCAAAAGGTGAATTATCCAAACCCCAAAGAATTCCTCTCAACACATGGATATGATGCTCCCCCACTAATTCTGCTCGTGATCAGAGATGCACATATCATCAGCCACCAAGGGACATGCTCAGCTGGTTAAGGTCAAACAACTGACAAGCAAATCTGTGGTATTAAGCAGAATATTTGTTGTAGCCCATCTTTTATACCAAGACAAAAACAATGTACATGATAACACTTCCAATCAGTTAAGATCAGAAGCCATGAGAACCACTGTCTGGTACTGCATCAGGGCATTCATTATCATCATCATCATCATCATCATCATCATCATCATCATCATCATCATCATCATCATCATCATCATCATCATCATTACTATTTTCTCTTTATCACAGGTTTTGTTGAAACTTCTGGAGTCTTGCATGCGTAGCGGGTTTGCTACCTGCAGCCTACGGTACCATGATATTCGTTCTTTCCAGCTATCTAATGCTTTCCAGATTATTCTGGCCGTGCCAAGAAGGCAAACCTTTTGTAACAGTTCCATTGGGCACTCTATTTCAATTTTCTTTACATTCCTCTTGATGCCTTCTGATACTGTTCCCAAGGACCCAACAATAATTGGCATTATTTTCACCTTTAACTATATAATATTACTAGCAGTATAACCCGACGTTGTCCGGGTGTGACTTATTACGCCATCTACGATAAGTCTTGCTAGGTGAAAATTAACTAAAAAAGAAAGCCTTACAATGAAAAAACCCTTATGATGTAAATATGTTCATAATTCAAAAGACGAAATTAATAGGGAAAGTGTGAAGGCTGTTTTGTGTAACATTATTAAGTGTACGTAAATTTCATCCGTCTAATTGGCTATACAAATGCTTGTGCAGAACAACTTTTTGCGCTGCCTTGATTATACATAGCAGGGTAATTCCTTTTCGCAGGAGGTAGGACGGCAATTTCTGATGAAGCAATTGCTGGCGATCTGTTGCTACACAGTTCTGCCAGAATTCTATCAGATTGGGCAGTAGATGATGATGCACCGTTTTGCATTATGTTCAAAGCAGCTTCTGGAATGTGGTGTATTGCTGCAGTCTGTTTAAACCGGTTGCTTTCTTTCCCCAGCAAGCTCTCTTGTTTGGAGGCATAATCTATATACATATTAAACAGAACAACAAAAGTTATAACAGATGGGAGGGTCGGTAGTTTTCACATTTCGGTGATTTTTCAGATTAACACCCGCACGATTACGTAATCCTAACCCTAAAACCGTAACCGTAAGACTAACCCTCATCATAACCCTAAAACCGTAACCCTGACCCAAAAACCGTAACCCTAACACCCTAGTGAAAATCGTGCGGGTGTTAATCTGAATAATAATAATAATGACCTCTGCAGATCAAACTCCCAACCCACAACTAAGTCTTAAGTGTATATATATATATGGGCAACACACACACACATACACACTAAATAAAAAAATGTTAGTAAGTACAGAACTTCAGCATTATATATTAAGATGGGCAACACACACACACACTAAATTAAAAAAATGACAGGTATTTGTATGTATGTGTGTATTAATGTGTATTCTGTGTCTATATATGGTAATAAGTAAATGCGTTTTAAGAAAGATATTAAAAAAAATCAGTTTGTAAGGAATAAATGTTTGACTGTCGATCGTATTTGGAAGAGAATGACTGATATTTATATGTATGAGTGTGTGAGTTCAAATTCCGCCGAAGTTGACTTTGCCTTTCATCCTTTCGGGGTCTAAAAAATAAGTACCAGTTGAACACAGGGGTCAATATAATCGACTATTCTCCACCTGCCCGAAGCCGCCGTTGTGGGAAAAAATTTAAGTAATAATAATAATAGGCATAACTACAGAGTTGTACCGTAAATTTCTAATGAAGTAATAGGCAGTGAAGAGAAGCCGTCATAAGAAAACTTACGTTAAAAATAACATGCACACGATTTTTTTTTCTCAATAAAAGTAAATTCCAAAGTAAACGTTTCTAGTAGAGAAGTAGAAGAGAACAGAAGCAGCGTATTACTTCATTAGAAATCTACGGATGCACATACGCACATAATAGAGAAAAATGAAACAATTATGGACGACTTGCTCCGAAACACCACCGAGTGGGGAACACTTCTCAAAAATAACCTGCAGTTGTTTCCTTCAAAATTCCTACATGCTCGAAATGTACATACATCAAGGTATATTTGTAGAAAATTTCACGAAAAAATATTAATTTCCCTGGAAGTTAAGAAGAATTTAAGTGGACTCTGTTGGAATTTCCGAAAATTGTCCCCCACCCCCATTACAAAACACTTTCACCGGAAATTTTTGTATATTCGGATTCTACATAGTAAATACTATATGCATAGAAAATTTCATTAAAAAATATTCATTTTTCTGAAAGTTATGACCTTCCAAAGTCTTGGGGGTACAACTCTGTAGTTATGCCTAATAATAAATAAATAATAATAATAATGACCTCTGCCGATCAAACTCCCAACCCACAACTAAGTCTTAAGTGTATATATATATGGGCAACACACACACTAAATAAAAAAGATGTTAGTAAGTAAAAGTGTCTTAAAAAAGATTGTTAAATTTTCAGATTAACACCCGTACGATTTTCACTACAGTGTTAGGGTTAGGGTTTGTTAGGGCTAGGTAGGTAATGATGCGGGTGTTAATCTCAAGATTTACGAAAAGATTTTCAAAAAAAAACTCACAGTTTGTAGGGAATAAATGTTTGTTGATCGTATTTGAGAAAGATGTCTCGATGGTGAAGGACGGTGTTAGAAATGGAAAGTAAACTTATAATTCCCGCCAATTAGAATGAGGTCATTGGTAACCATAGGTACATATATATGTGTGTATTTACGTATGATTGGTAGTGTACCTGTTTATTTGACTCTCACTCTCCTTCGTTTCTCTGTCTTTTTTCTTGGATCGTTCGTAAACGTTCATAAGAGAAAGTAGCAATTGAAACGATGTGTAAGAGGAATAAAAATAGTTAATTTTAGAGGGGCAAAGTAATTTTGTATGTAGTTTTAGTATCTGTCATTACAGTATCGAAATGTGATTTGATACTGAAATAGTTTTTTTTTCTCCTTCCTTTCTTTTTGTATTTGTTGTTGGACTTTTCGTAAAGGTTCATAAGAGAAAGTAGGAGTTGAAAGGATTTGTATTAGAAAGAGGAAATTAGATTTTATTAGGGAGAAAATGTTTACTCGTGTAGTTTTATGGATTATATTCGTTATTAGGAAATTTTTGGAGTGAAAAAATGACGCAGTGACCTAACAAATTGTATTTAGAATATTAATTGCGATTGTTTAATCGAAGAAATTTGGAATTGTGTAAATGTATGAATTTTAAACATACATACACACAGAGAAAATTTGCCTTTTATAGTATATATGTATATATATATATATATATATATATATATATATATATATATATATATATATATATATATATATATATATATATATATATATATATATATATATATATATATATATATATATATATATATGGATAAGTGTAGTAAAATGGGTCCGTGGGAAAACTCATTTAAATAAAAGGGTGGGGAACCACTGTGAAAAGATTGGGAACCACTGGTCTAGTTAATATCTAGTCTTTTTAATTCCTAGAGTTTTGCCACCAAACATGTTGATTCGGCCTTATCCTTTCTTCTAATGTTGTGTAAATAGTTACATAACAAATTGTATTTAGAATATTAATTGCGATTGTTTAATCGAAGAAATTTGGAATTGTGTAAATGTATGAATTTTAAACATACATACACACAGAGAAAATTTGCCTTTTATAGTATATATGTATATATATATATATATATATATATATATATATATATATATATATATATATATATATATATATATATATATATATATATATATATATATATATATATATATATATATATATATATATATATATATATATATATGGATAAGTGTAGTAAAATGGGTCCGTGGGAAAACTCATTTAAATAAAAGGGTGGGGAACCACTGTGAAAAGATTGGGAACCACTGGTCTAGTTAATATCTAGTCTTTTTAATTCCTAGAGTTTTGCCACCAAACATGTTGATTCGGCCTTATCCTTTCTTCTAATGTTGTGTAAATAGTTACATAATCTAGATTTGAAATTAATAGCTGCAGCGTATAAACAATATTTTTAGTTAGACATTAATTACTAAATGGGGATTCCGTTGGCCTTCAGCAGTTACGCAATTTCTTATTTATCGGCAGTATGTTAGGAGAAAGAATATTGCTAGTACAAATATCATGGCTGCTATTATTACAATACACTTTGTATCATTACTACAACGACTATTATTGATATTCACCTGATTTCCATGTATATTTATATTATGACAACTACTTAAGTCGTTTCTCACATTATTATTAATATTAATCATATGGTTGGGCTCACTTTTGTCCGGTGACCAGACTGACTTTAATAGGGATTATTTTGTCATTACCCCGGTCAGTCTTTAGATGTTGCATACCAATCAACGACATTTAGGTTTTACAGGTTAATCAGTACTTTCTTTGTCTACTAAGGTAATCATTATTTGACTTAACAATAGAAAAATTCACGTTCATAGTAACTACACCAACATATCCTCATCTCAACAGATATTCAATACCTGCCTGTTTGAACAGGGTTTAGAAATAGAAGTAGAAACGCACTTGATAAATGTATTTACAGTATTCTTATTTCATCAGAAGTTTTTTCCAGTTTATTACGGTTAAAAACAGTAACAACATCAACCAAGTTTGGCTGGTTGAATACGAATGTCTGATTGTTTGAAAGTAAGCGCTTGTTTTTACTACAAAGGTTTCTTTTTTAATAGATAACGATTAAGACATAATTTTAGCAGATAGGAATCCACGAATAAGATTAATTAATGGATTAGACAATCCAGAGTTGATAATTTTGATACACTATAGACTCATCTAATCCAGCTTAGGTAATAGAAATGGTTGGATTATTTTTCTTACATGAATTTAACAGAAATTTTTCTGGACTTGAGGTTTATATTGTGATGATTCTTTTTTTTTTACGACTATTGTCTACTCTTTATTTGTCTTAGAACGGGTGAAGGGTACCTTCATAAATATTTTTAGAAATTATAACTTCCCTGTAATTTTTGAAAAGATCATAAAATTGTAAGTTTCTTCGATGTACTTCTAAATTTAAATTCTGGCTGATATTATCCCTATCATAAACCTAATGAAGCTTTCCTCTGCATAAATGAGATATCTAACTATCCTAAAGCTAGAATTAAAAGGTTTGTCAGAAATATTTGAATTAGAATTTCGAATCTTTCAGCTAATGAAAGAAATTTTAATAATAGTGCAACTCATTATGATAATGATTTCATGGGAAGTGAGTATGATGAGAAATATGTCTATACTAAACTGAAGCTGATGCTTCATCATCATCATCATCATCATCATCATCATCTAACGTCCGCTTTCCATACTGGCACGAGTTGGACGGTTTGACTGAGGACTGGCAAGCCAAGAGGCTGCGCCAGGCTCCAATCTGATTTGGCAAGGTTTCTACAGCTAGCAAGATTTCTACAGCCCTTCCTAACACCAACCGCCCAGAGAGTGTAGTGGGTGCATTTTACGTGCCACCGGCACGGGAGCCAGTCAAGCGGCACTGACATCGGCCACGTTCGGATGGAGCTTTTTTACGTGCTACCGGCACGAGAGCCAGTCATGCACCACTGGCATTACAAATACAATTTCTCACGATAAACTCATGAATTTTACAGATAGATACATGTAGAATATCTCTCTAATTGCAGCTAATCTCTAATTCTCAATCGCCAACCAAGAACTATAATACGTTTAGTAAGAACCTCAATAAAGTTCTACCGAAAAAATGTGAATGCTCTCATTAATAGTAAACAAGAAATTAGTAACATGGGTTAATCATCGATAAGTACCAGCAATGTTACTAAGATTTCTAAAACACTATTTCATCCTGTACTCATAACAACAACAGAAATAGCAATAACTGTTATACCATAAAATCTTATCAGGGGAGGAGAAATACTTATATTTATAAGAAATCAATTAATAACAAGAGAGCGCAAACCTCCGCCAAGGCAACCCCCAACGTCCTCTCAACGATTAGCCGGAAATTACTAAAGTGAGAATATCTGAAATAAACTCGACTGCTCTCACAGACAAGAATACTAAAAATGAAACCAGCCGCTCTCAAAAATTAAGTAAAAAAAAGCAGAAAAATAATCCAGAATCCTTGTCCGGTACCAGATCGACCCCCAAATCTAATCGGTTCGTGCCAGTCATGAGACCAAACATCCTTGAAAGTTTCATTCGAATCCATTCAGCGGTTCTTGAGATATCTTGTCCACGGACAAACAAACAAACACGAGGGAAAACAATACCTCCGTTTTCGCTAAGGCGGCGGTAATAAAGAATTGATATCTCAGTCAATTAATGTTGACAGAATGTTTATTATTAATAACTTACCATCTAGAATAAATAGAATACTTATTACCTCCGCCTTAGCGAAGGCAGAGGTATTGTTTTCAGTCGTGTTTGTTTGTTTGTTTATCCGTGGACAAGATATTTCAAGAACCGCTGGATGGATTCGGATGAAACTTTCAGGGATGTTTGGCCTCGTGACTAGCACGGGCTGATTAGATTTTGGGATCGATCAGGTACTGGACAAGGATTCTGGATTATTTTTTATATTTTCTTTACATGTATATGTAAAGTTTCACATAGTTCTCTTGTACACGCACGCACATACACACATATACCCACACATTTTCAGCGTTGAACATTACCATCCCATTTCCATTGTATACACACACACACACACACTCACACACACGCGCACACGCAAACATACCTCTCTTTTACACACACATATACTCACATTTCAAACGCCGTTTATCGGCTTTTTCACTCCTTTCTTCGTTATTCATCTATCACCCCTTCCTTTCCCATTCATGCAATGCTCTCTTCGCTATTTATCTCCTCTACCTTCACCTCTCACTGTCGCTCTATTCTCCCCCTCTCTCTCTCTCGCTATATATATATATACATACATACATACATACATACATACACACCTACACACACATATATATACAAATATATAAAAAAACATTGCTCATTATTATATTAGGAGATTATACATATTTTAACACTTTACAGTATACTTACATATGTACATAATTCTATACATTGATCTAAAACAACAATATTACTAAAGGAAGACCGGAATTTAAGAGAAGAGAAAACGAAAAGGTCTCATGATATTCATTGAAGGATCTTATTCCAGATATTCTCATTTTAACAATCATCTCCAGCTAATCATTGAGAGGACGTTGGTGTTGCGTTGGCGGAAGTTTGCGCTCTCTGAGTGCTCTTGTATTTTAGTTTCTTATGATCAATTCATAATTGAAGAGATCTGTTTACTCTTCCTCCATCTTTATGCACGCCGATTGGTTCCAGTACAGGCTCTGCAAGACTCGGAGGTCTTTCCCAAGCAGATCAATGTAACTGAGTTCTTTAAATAACATGTTATGTCTTACTTTGTCGAAGGCCTTTGTGTAATCTGTGAAACAAATGAAGACATCTTTTTGTATCTCTACTGCCCTCTCTATTATCATTCGCAATACAAAAATAATATTCCCTGTACTGGAATCCTTTACAAATCCAAACTGTTCAATTCCAATCTCAAATGTTATTCTGCTTCTTGCTCTTTCAGAATGATTTTTGTAGCGTGACTCATGAGGCTAATCGTGCGATATTGTTCACAGTCCACTGATCTTGAATTCTTCGGGAGTGCAATAAAGATGGATTTACCCAGATCTTCTGGAAATTTCCCATCATCATAGATCGTGTTAAGGACATCTGCCAGTTTTCTAATTTCATATTCTTCTAACGCTTTTATCATCTCAGAAACATCGCAAACATAAGATATGCAGATGACAATCTTATTTGCAGAATCGGAAAAAGAACTTCAAAGACTTCTGGATGTATTGGTCAGAGAAAGTTGCAAGTGCATGGTGGTGACAAAAAAGGGAAGCCCAAAGTGTTTGCTGAAAGTGAACAATCAAATCATTAAACTGATATCCTTCAACTACCTTGGAACTTTGAACACAGAAGATGCAAGATGTGTGAAGGAGATTAAAAAATGAATAGTGCTGGCAAAATCTGCCTTCTCTAAAGTGTATAACATTTTGAGAAACGGTATTCTGAGTATCAAGATCAGGATTCGTATATTAACCCTGTGTTAGTGTATGGAAGTGAGGCATGGTCTATAACACCAGGAATGAGAAAGTGCTTGGAGAGCTGTGAAGTGTGGTCTTTAAGGAGAATACTGAGTATAGCATGGACAAAGTGTCTAAGGAAGGATTGAATACCCAGAACTGAGGTAAATAGGAAACTGCTTCATTAGATAAGGGCCAAATAACTGAGATTTCTTGGTTATTTAACGAAGAAAGAGGTCCTGGATAATTTAGCGACGATCGGAAAGTTTGAAGGGAAAAGAAGCAGAGAAAGGAAAAGGATGACAGGGATATCAAGATTGACGAATTGGTTGGAAGAAAGAGGCATTAAATATCAGGAAGTGGAACTGTAACAGAAAACAAAGAACGGAGAATAGTGGCAGGACACGATCACCTATGTCCTACATACTGGACATGGTGCCAAAAAAGAAAAGAAATTGCATTTTAGTTAATAACATTTCTTTAATGCTTGGCAAAAGGAAAAAAAAATGAAATCTTACAGGGTATGATCTTCCATATTCCATATTCTCTATGCTGAGAATATTCTTTAAAATGCTCAAAAACTATTTTCCACCTCACCATATCAACTCACAAACTTTTAATAAATCAAATGTCAAATTATCTTCCTCTACTATTCTTAACTTAGCGTCTTTTACTGCGACATCCACTGTCGTAAGCAGAACGATAATAATTATGGTAAGGATGATAATAATAATAATAATAATAATAATAATAATAATAATAATAATAATAATAATAATAATAATAAAAAAAAAATAAAATAAAATGCTTTCTAATTGATGTATCAATACCAGTAGATGACAACGTTTCTCTAAAAGAAATGGAAAAACTTTCAAAATACAAAGACCTGGAAATAGAGGTAACTCGAATGTGGAATCTAAAAACAGAAACAATTCCTATCATAGTAGGTGCCTTAGGTATGATAAAAGAATATTCAGACAAATACATAACAAAAACACCAGGACTTACAAATATATATAACATACAGAAAATTGCACTACTGGGCACTGCACACATCCTACGCAAAACACTTTCAATACAGTAACCATAAGAGCACCACAGTAAACCACAGCACATACCCAAGGCGCACAGAGCTGCGCTCGGTAGTGAAGTGAAAGCACGTTATAAAAATAAAACTACTGAATAATAATAATAATAATAATAATAATAATAATAATAATAATAATAAATAATATCATAATGATAATAATAATAATGATAATAAGGGAAATTGAAATACAAAAGAAGTACAGTAACTGTTCCTGTTATTGTAGGTGCCCTACGTATGATAAAAAAGGGATGTCAGAAACATCTAGATAATATCCCAGGAGAACCATGTCTCAGAGAAATCCAAAAGATTGTGCTGACAAGTACTGCCCACAACCTTAGAAAAACCCTATCCATTTAAATGTATGCATTGTATTACATGAAGATATTTCACTACCTCCCTCTCCAGCTCTCAGTCATATTGTAACATCTCTTATCCATCACTCGCCCCAGATACTGGGTGTGTCTCGACAAGTGACTGTAACAAACTTTCTGATTAAACGTAATAATAATAATAATAATAATAATAATAATAATAATAATAATAATAATAATAATAATAATAGAAATAATAATAATAGAAATAATAATAAGGGCTCTAGTAGTTTTATATCTAACTCTAATTTAAATCATTCAAAACCTTATGCATTTAAATAACCCAAATCTTAGACAATTTTTTAAAACAATAAATAAGAATAAATTTTCATTAAACGATAAGCTAGTCAATCAATTAGATTACAAATCATTCGTATGTTTTAAGAACATTAAGAGTGTTAATTTTAAAACTTATGATTCTCTAGACACGCCCAAGTCTATTCAGGTCTCTGAATCAAATAGTAATTCGTTAAAACTTAATCTGATAGGGATCATATGTTTCAATGTAATGGTAATGTAATTGAGAATTGTCCATTAAAAGTATATTGTCAATGTAAACATGTAGTATGTAAGGGCACAGCTCGAACCATGTATAAATGCATCTCTCTCTCTTGTCTGTTTGAAATCCTAATGCATTGCAGTCCGACGAGGACTTAACTGGTTGAAACTTCGAAGTCACTGTCAACAACATTCTTGTTTAAGAATCAGAGCTGGCTCGTAGATAAAATTAGTGGGGGTCGCTGCTTCAGAAAATTTTTAGCTGTTGTTTTAATATTGTGTAAAAGGAAACAAACATATAAAAAGAATATTTATACATAAACTTGATCGGTTCGCGTTTTAGCCACTGCCGGGTAGTGTGTTTAATTTGTTCACCAAACACCGCCGCAAATTCCCCTTGGTTTTCAAAAATCCCCCCTAAATCATAAAATAAGGGGGTGGAAATCTGCCCTATTTTTCAAATCTTGGCAGCAACATTGAAGCTGGGAGCAGGATAATAATCTAATTCTATACTTTATCACATTCAAGAATATAAACACGTTTTTAAGCACAACACACGCGGAGTCAAAAAGAAACACGACCTTTCACCGGCACTGCGTGAACGACAGTGTTCCCTCTCCCTAGCGTGAAGCTTCCTATCTCGGACATGTGAGCATGCGCACAACAGCCAAACACCGCGTCGCTGGAACTGTGAAGCGCACAGTTCTATATAAGGATTTTTGTATTTTTTTCATAAACTAGGGGATGGCTACTGACATTAAGCTTAAGGGTTATATAATGTACAAGTATAAAAAAAGAATTAAAGAAAAGAGGACTCATTATATTGAATGTTATCAATAATACTGAGTGGAAGCAGGAGGTGCTGCAGTTCTGCAGCGCCTATACACGAGCCGCCACTGATAAGAATAATGAATTTGTACTCTACAAAAGTATAGAGCTACCTATCAGATTAATGTAAAATTGTATTATAACGGAATATAAAACCAAACAATATATATATGTGTGTGTGTGTGTGTGTGTGCGTGAATACTAAATTTGTATTTTACGAAAGTATAGAGTTACCTACCAGATTAATGTAAAATTATCTTATTATAACTGAACATAAAAACAAACATTAATATATGTGTGTGTGTGCGCGCGTTCATGCGTTAATACTGCTTGACCATGAGATTTTTAAAGAGAAGATCAAATTGGAAGCGGTGACATGTTATAATAAGAGTTTATTACTCGATTACAACTTAACATTTACTACTAAACTGAATAATCACACAAATCTTTCCTTCCCCTTCCATTTCCTCTTACGCTCACTAATTCAATTCAGTACCAAACATATCTTCACTTTTCGCACCCCACCCATTCGTTTATGCTTACTCTCTTAACCCACAAAATCAATCCTGTATCTGTTACTATATATAAGGAAAATTTCGCCTCACGAAATACTCTTTTTGAAAAGACACTATTGGCTAAATTTCGAACAATTCCCATTGATAATAAACATTAGTTTGACTCAACGACCAATATCATGTTCTTTATCTTGGTAAATGTTTAATGTACTCAAGCAATTATTTAAACTCCGCAAATTGAGGTTAGTATATTGAGCTGGGGGTCAGAACCAGTCATGTTTTCTTCGAGAAACAATCCTATTCTCAGCGAGAAAACTAACCTTAAAATTTTTACTCCAGAAGACGGAAAGCTTTGCCTCAGACAGAAAACATATTTGTACGAAGTATATTTGGCCTAAAATTTTCAAAATGTCCAACTCCGAACAAACTATTTCAGATGATAAAAAATATCCGATTCATTAACTCAACGAATCTGTTTCAAGAATTTAAACATAGATTTAACACATTAAACTCAGGCAAGACCAAAACCTTATATAGAATAAATAAGAACACATTACAGATTGCTCGATCGAAAATTCGATCTTTAGCGATCATATTACGCTGCTCTAAACACTTAAAACAAAAGTTCTACGGCAGCTGAGTACTTAAGTTACTAGATTGGAAAATAGGCGAGTGAACAAATTCCTTTACTGTTACTGAACCCTATTTCACTTAAAAGATCGTAAAAGCGACTTAATTTAACGCCTGAGACTGATCAGTCCATCAAAATCTAATTCAGTTACGCCCAGGAAAAATATTTTAGATTTCTTTCTCCAGAGTATTATAGATAGGTCCACTGTAATACAGTACCAACACTGTAATAGCATTGTTTAAATCTGATACTGAATATAAAAAAAAAATAATAAGCAGTATTTTCTCCTAGTCTGACATTTGTGATTAGTATGCTTTCATTAAACAGCAGATTCCTTCGGATGCTCTCGAATTATGTTAGTACGATTGCCTGAAATTTTCGGTGTAAAAATGTATAAAAGTAATGGAGCGTGCTTAGATTCCTAATCTAGCTCCGAACATCTGACGAGCTGGACGTGTCCCAAGCAGATGAAACTTTCAGTAATGTGGAGTCAAGTCTGAATTTTATCAAATACATGTAACTCACCCAAATATGTTGACTGCTAACCTTTTAGGTAAAATTCATATATAGAGATTTATAATTGAATATAATACAATTATATTGAAGGGCACAGAAGCTACCATACTTATATGCTAGAAAGAGACGCCAAATACGTCCAACCACCATAAATTTTAATTTCAACCTGCGTATATTGAAGTGAAACTTTATAGTGGTTGGACGTATTTGGCGTCTCTTTCTAGCATATAAGAATGGTAGCTTCTGTGCCCTTCATTATATTAGGTTGGTGCATAATTCTTCAATAAATTTTATTCAACAAAAAATTTAAACAAAACACCAATTTAAACAAAACGCCAAGCAGAAATTGAAGTAGATAGTGAATATGCTCCGGAATAATCATTTAAAGATATTTTTGTTAAATGTTGTTATTGTTTTTGTTGAATTAAATTTATTGAAAAAAAAAAGCCGCAATAATTATGCACCAACCTAATAATTGTATTGTATTCAATTATCTCTCTCTCTCTCTCTCTCTCTCTCTCTCTCTCTCTCTCTCTCTCTCTCTCTCTATATATATATATATATATATATATATATATATATATATATATATATATATATATATATATATATATATGTATGTATGCATGCATGTATGTATGTATATATGTATGTGTGTGTGTGTGAGAGAGAGAGAGAGAGAGAGAGAGAGAGAGAGAGAGAGAGAGCGCATGGCCTAGTGGTTAGGGTGTTGCACTCACGGTCTAGCGATCGTGATTTCAATTCCCAGGTGGTGCGTTGTGTTCTTGAGCAAAACACTTCATCTCACGTTGCTCTGCGATCACTTCGACAACTGACGCTGGGCAAACAGAGCAAACAGATGGAAAGAAATAAAACTAGAGAGGTAATTCATGCAACAAACAGAGAACGCTGAAAGTAACGACCACTGGCTGTGGTTGACGGACAGGAATTTGAAACGAGAGACAGAAACGCTAATTATAGCCGCTCAGGAACAAGCCCTTAGAACAAGCTTGATAAAGGCAAAGATGAACAAAAGTTAGCCAGACATCAAATGTATAATCTACAGGAAAGGAGACGAGAGTATCAATCACCTTTTGAGTGAGTGCAATATGCTTCCACAAATGGAGTATAAACACAGACGTGACTAAGTAGGCAAAAGAGTGTATCTGGATGTTAGCTGAGTGTGTGACAACAAAAACATAGTACAGGCACGAACCAGAAGCTGTGATAGAAAATGAGAATTAAAAGATCTTATGTGTCATAAAGACTGACCATGTCACCGAAGCAAAAGGAGCGAATATGATAATATACGACAAAATAAACTAAGATCATAGATTTTGTAATTCTCTATGATAGAAGATTCGATACCAAAGAAATTGAAAATACTGAGAAATATCAGGATCTAGGCAAAAAACTGAGGAGAATGTGGAAGATTAAAACAATAATTATTCCTGTAGAAATTGGTGAACTTGGCACAACACCAAAATGTTATCTAAAAGACTGAAAGAGACTGAAATTGAAACTCGCATTGTCGACCTGCGGAAAAGTACCATTCTATATTCTGCAAGAAACCTATATAGAATTTTTGAAATTTGAGGAGACTTGTTGTCTTCAAATCTCAATATAACATTCTTGCTTATTAAATAAGCAAGCACTAACTAAACGATGAAGATAATAATAATAATAATAATAATAATAATAATAATAATAATAATAATAATAATAATAATAATAATAATAATAATAAAGAACTGTCTGGGATGGTACAATCAGACAACAGAGTGAATCCTTGCATGCTGCTGTTACAATTAACAATATACCTATGAATATTTACGAAACAAGATGAAGAAGAAAGAGTAAACAACTGGAAAATGAAACCACTGCATGAGCAATACCTCAGAGAAATTGAAGGAAAAGACAAGATCAACACTTGGAGATGGTTAAGAAAAAGTGATCTGAAAGGATGCACTGAGGCATTGATATGCAGCGCCCAGGAGCAAGCTCTGAGAACTAATTACACCAAGTTCCAAATGGATAAGAGTAGCGAATCGCCCCTTTGTAGGATGTATGACAGCAGAAACGAAACAATCTCATATATTGCGTGTGAGTGTAGCAAGCTGGTACAAAAGCACTACGAAAGGAGTCACGATAATGTGGCTAAGTTCGTCCACTGTAGGCTATGTGACAAGTGCAACCTGAACAGAGCACGGAAATGGTACGAACACGAACCAGGAGTCACCGAGAACAAGGAACATAAGATACTGTAGGATTTTACGATCCAATGCGATTCTCTAAACGAGGCTCGGAGACCAGATATTGCTGTGGTAGATAAAGGAAAACAGGAAACCAAGATCATAGATATTGCAATACCTGGAGATACACGCATAAGTGACAAAGAACTAGAAAAGATTGAAAAGTGCGGACTACTAAAAGACGAGATTGCAAGAATGTGGGCTATGAGGAGAGTGTCTGTCATTCCAGTAGTTGTAGGGGGCACTCGGAGCACTAGGAACCAAGTTCGAGAAATTTGTCAAAGAAATCGGAATTGGCATGAGAGCCCCCCAAAACTGCTCTGCTGGGGACAACTAGGATTTTCAGATTGGTACTTGGATGTTGAATGTCTCCCACGATAATTAACAACCAAGTATCAAAGCTTATAATTTGCGGAAAGACACCCTGTGAGACATATGACAGGAGGTTGCTGACCGCTCTCACAGAATCTACCAGAACAAACAAGACCGAGCACTCTGAGAAGTAAAGCAATAATAATAATAATAATAATAATAATAATAATAATAATAATAATAATAATAATAACAATAACAATAATAATAATAATAATAATAATAATAATAATAATAATAATAATAATAATAATAATAATAATAATTTCATTTATTTGCCACCAGAGCGAAGGATGAGTGGGACAATACAAAGACAAGCATAAAGTATGGGGATTTACATATAATGAAACGATAAAAAAAGAAGGTAAGTATAAACAGAATACAATCGACAGGAAGGGACATATACATAGTGTACAAAGGTTAAAATAAAGGATGGAGGGGAGGATGATAGAGATGTGGCCCTCCTGATACAGGATGACCTCTAGGGATAATCGAGGAACGCCACTGTCCGAGATTTCCTTGAACACCAAGAACAGGTGCCCTCTTCAATTCCTTCTCTCCGACCCACAGGTCTACACTCAGAGAGGTACCATCCACTTTTGCTATTTTCGCAACTTTCATCCGCCTATCAATAAACTCACTCGAAGACAGCGCTTTCCTCTCTACACACAATTTCCTTTTCATGTGAAACTTGAAGAAGTCAATGGGGATTCTACCAAAGAGGAATGTACCTGTCCTCACGCCTTTCAGCTTTGTCCACCAAACAACCTCTTTCGCCACAGCCACCAGGCAAAGGAAAACTACCTTACCTGCCCGATTGAAGGAGGGCAGCAGGACAATCATCGCTACAGACTCGGACGACAGAAAGATCCGTCCCACACGTGACAGCAGCTGTTCAACATAACCCCACAAGTCAGCAATACCCGGACACTGAACGAGTGCGTGCAAGACGGTTTCGTCATTCTGTGCGCACCTCAGACAAGCTCGCCTGACAGCACATCCGTGTCTGTTGAGTTTATCTCGAACAGGTAGCACCACTCGGTATCACTGCCGGGCCAAGGGCATCTGGAAATTATCCATGTCAGTTCCTGACTGGAAAGTCTCCCGGAACGGACTAGCTAGTTCGTTTTCGTCGGTGCCCAGAGTCTTCCCGAGAACGTTGTCGCACTTTCCCGCTACTACTACTACTACTACTACTACTACTACTACTACTACTACTACTACTACTACTAATGAAACTGTGCGAAAAGTGGGAGCTAGAAAGAGGCAAAACGTGGTATGAGCACACACCGCAGAGTGTGGCGGAGTCAGAGACTTGCAAAATCCTGTAGGATTTTCCAATCCAAACAGATCAGGTGCTAGAGCATATCAGACCGGATAGTGGTGGTCGACAAGATGCACTACACGTGCTATATAGTTGCTGTTGCAT